>NW_025048437.1:415000-420000 GCF_018831695.1 Puntigrus tetrazona | reverse complement strand
TCTATGGCCTCGGATTCGCCACGGAGCAGCAGCTGCACCAGGTGCGGACATCAGGACAACGATTTCTTCTTTAAAGGAGATCCATTGTGCCTCCTTTTACAGTATATAATGCGCTGTTTTCGCGCACGTCTCTTTAAATGCGAACGAGCTGCTGCTCTTCACCCCCTTTTCCAGAACTGGGCTGTGCCTTTGGGTATATTCTGCTAAAAACATCTATTTGGTTCTGATTATGCATGTGACCCTGCACCACAAAACCAGTCACAAGTGTCCATTTTTGTAAATGATAAATAAGCTTTCCGTTGTTGAGATGGGACAATATTTGGCCGTGATACACATCTGATCAAATGTTCTTATCAATCCATATTACTAATCAAAGCTTTAATATATGTACGGTAGGAAGTGGGCTAAATATCTTCATGGAATATGATGAAGTCCTATCCTAATGATTTTTGGCATCCTTTTGACCCATGCAATGTGTTTTTGACTATTGCTAAAAAATATACCCCGGCGACTTAAGACCAGGCTCACATATTAGTTTAAACTTCTGATATAAAATAAGATCCCCTTTACACGTAAAGAAATCTGAGCATCTCTTTTTTTTCACGTGCTTGCAGAGAAATTAATAATAAATAATAGAAATGTGCTTGTTTGTTCTTTTTCACATTTCCTATGCACCGTGGACCCAACTATAGCACTTTAAAAAGTCCAATTTTTATGTTTTTTTTTAATGATATGTGATCTTTAATGATCCATCTATAGAGAAATTACACAGCGAGTACACGGATGCAAATGCTTCAAATTAAATTAAGAGAGTGGGAAAACCCGACTTAATATAGTTCTACACAGACACGTTTGCAAATACTTGCATCACCTCTTATATAATACAGCACTGTGTGTTTTCGTTGCAGTTTGCTGAGCGTTTTAAAGAGGTGAAGGAAGCTGCGCGTCTGGCCAGAGAGAAATCACAGGACAAGATGGAGCTGAGCACCGCAGCTCTCAGCATCGCAGCGCCTCAGGTGTGACCTCGTTTATTTTACACACAAATACATGCACATAGAAAATACAGCGCTGGGAAGGTTGCTTTGGAAACCTAATGGGTTACAGATCGCAAGTTGCCCTATTCAACATGTACTTTATCAATGTAACTTATTACATTTGATTGCTTTTCCAAATTTCTATATTTCTATCATAATTAATAGAATTAAGAATATAGATAGAATTAAGAAATTGTACACATAGTTTTAATATTTCATTGCGTCACGATTGACCGATCAGAATCAAGCATTTCACAAAGCCCTGTAATAATTTATTTTAAAGCACAGGCAACAAAAAAATAAATAAATAAATAAATAACACTTTATTTGAGAGAATTCTGAGGTTAAATACAGATTTAAAATAGTTCATAGTTATGACAAGAAACACTGGCATCTAACAATTCCATGGGAAAAAAACTTAAAAAATAAAGCATATGACATAAAGCCAAATAGGAAATAGTTGGCCAATAAGCATGTGTCCTAAACTCCATAAACATATGTGTGGTTTTTGTGTGTGTGTGAAAATTTTCATTTAAATTAATAAAAATTTTTCTCAGTTACTGTAACTAATTACAGTTACATTTACTTTTCAATTAAATTCCACAATTATGTTACATGCAACTAGTTGAAACACTGAACATACATAAATAGGCTTCAGGCATGGCAAAACCTGACAACCACCCAACATTCTAGAAGACAGGCAGTACATTAAAGCTGCATAGCAACACCCTGGCAACCAGCCAACATTCTAGCACTATGGCAATCCATTAAATCTACTACTTAGAAAACCCATAGCAACATCTTGTCAACCACATAGAGCATTTTAACAGCTGCATAGCAACTCCCTGGCAACCACTGGCAACATTCTAGCAGCCTGGCGAAGCATTGAAACTGCATAGACCCCAGCAACCATGTCACTCGCAACATCTGCCTAGTAATCCCCTGGCAACCACCCAACATTCTAACAGCCTTTGAAGCAGATCTCCAGCATTAGCAACCACATGGCATTTTAGCTGCAGCATCCCATAACCCTGGCAGCCAAACAACATTCTAGAAGCCTTGTTTATTAAATCTGCAACACTCTGACAGTCCTGATGCTCACAAAACATTAGCACCCACATAGCAACACCCGAGCAACCACAGTACTATAGCAGCTGCATAACAACACCCCAGCAACCGCTCGGCATTCTAGAAGCCTGGCAGCACATTCCAACCATACCTTAGCATCCACTTAGTAACATCCTAACAACCACTTAGCACTGTAGCAGCTGCCCCTAGCAACCACCCAGCATTTCAGTAGCCTGGTTACACAAACAAGCCACTGCTTAGCATCCACATAGCAACATCCTAGCAACCAATATTAGCACTATGGCATCTTCATAGCAATATCCTAGCAACCACACAACATTCTAGAAAACCTGGCAGAACGTTCCAACCATAAAAAGCAACACCCTGGCAAACACTCAGCACTGTAGCAGCTGCATAGCAACACCCTAGCAACCACTCAACATTCTTGGAAGTCTGGCAACACATTTCAGCCACTCATTAGCATCCACATGGCAACAACCATTCACAACATTTTAACAGCTACATAGCAACATCCTGGCACCCACAACACTTTGGCAACTCCATAGCAACGCCCCGGCAACAGCCCACAGTCGCCTAGCTTTACTCATCTTCCTATAATTTCTGCTCTTCATCTCACAGATCTTGTGTGTGTGTGTGTGTGTGATAAGTGAAGTGTTACTGTAATCCTAGAGCGGGATGAGCTGGGTCATTCGTCTCACTGGGAAGTGAGAGGAGAACTAGGACAGTGATAAAATTATCCGGAGCCGTCCTGTTCGCTCTCTGCCAGTGTCTGTCTTCTCATGATGTCGAGCTGCTGGTCTTTTCAGGTCAGCAGACCTCTCGACATCCTGATGAGAGCCATTCCTTCTGCTGTTCACACTCAGTCCGCTTCAGTGTCTGTTCTCGTTAGCTTCAGCAGCAGAATGCATTCATCAGTCCTGATTCAGGGCTTAACGTTGTTGCGTTCACACACAGTTTGCTGTTAAACCAGAGTGACACCTGATATCTAGATACCTAACTGGGTTTTAAGCTTGATTTGGGCTGGTGTCAGAGATTTAAGAGTCGCTCATTCATACAGACCATAGTTTAGTTTTTCAAACACTGACTATCTATATATATGTGTGTGTGTGTGTGTGTGTGTATATGTGTGTGTGTGTGTGTGTGTATATATATATATATATATATTTGTGTGTGTGTGTGTATAAATATGCAAAACTAGAACTTTCTTTACTTGGAATTAAATCTAAAAAAAAAACATTTATAGTTGGGTTTTTTCTTTGACCTAATTAACTTAGTTAACTATAACTTGCAGCTGGTCAGTTTCTACTGTTTGTAAGCTTTACAGCAATGATATTTTTTTTTAGATAAATGAACTAATATATTTTCCAGCGTTACATTTGTCCTAAACCACTAACATTCGGATTCAGTATATCTCCATATTTTGATCTAATTTATAATTGATTTGTTTGCGGCTCAATCTTTGTAAAAGACGGAAAGGCAGGTGTGTAGAAGTGAGTAGAAATGCCACGCACGTGATAAATGTATGCTTTTCTCTCAATGCTTTCAATCCGGATGCGGTCAGTTCTCTCAGGTGAGTTTGACATTCTCTGTGATTCGTAGTGTTGTGGGAATGTTAGCAGCCGCCGTTGATGGAGTAAAGGGGGTGTGTTTGTGCTTTTATCACGCACACACACACACACACACACACACACACACACACATCACGTGTCCCTCGAGCTCCACGGTCAGCCCCGGAGCATCATCTGCCACTGCACGAGCAAAACCAGGTCATCTTCACACCAGACCTTCACCAGAAACGAATGCTGAAACGAAGCAAATAATGACAACTGAAGAAGGATCTGATTTATAACGACTGATTTAATTGTAATGACAGAGTTCTGCTCATTTTTGTGGCTTTGCTCACCTCTTATACGAGACTGAAAACGCCCTTTATTGTTTTGTTGTGTTTTATAACATACGTAAAATTGTGAAATATTATTTTTTATTAAAAATAGCCGGTTTTATGTGAATATATTTTAAGATGTAATTTATTACTGTGATACAAAGTTACATTTTCAGCATCATCGTGATCCTTCAAAAAAAGTTCTAAAATGCTGATTTATTAACAAATAAATGTCGAACACTGCTTAATATTTTTTTGTAACCTTTTTATCAGTAAATCAGTAAAAGGCTAAAAAAAGAAGAGCAGAATGTATTTAAAATGGATATCTTTTCTATTAATAATATATACTACTGCCTAAAAGTTTGGTGTCAGTGAGTTTGCATTAATTTCTTTCAAAAAAAGTAATTTATTTATTCACCAAGGATGCGTTCGATTATTAAAAATTAAAAACTGATAGGATAAGTTTACATTGTTGGAAAAAATTTATATTGTGAAACAATGTTATTCGTTTTACCTAAATACACACACACACACACACACACACACACACATATACATATATAATGCATGTGTGCATTTATTATATTTAATGAATTAATTAAAATTTCATATACAATAAGTGTATTTAGAATTGTAATAAATAGCTGACAGGGTCACTGTTTGCCATGATGAAACACATTTTTTGCATGTTATTTTTTGTTTATTTCTCTTACTGTAAATACAGTACGTTATTTTTTTTAAGTGTAACACTCAGCTGTCTGTTAAAAGGATTTACCTTGAAGTCTGTCGGTGTGAGTCAGACGAGGCTGATAGCGGTGTGTGTGTGTGTGTGTGTGTGTGTGTGTGTGTGTGTGTGTGTGTGTGTGTGTGTGTGTGTGTGTGTGTGTGTGTGTGTGTGTGTGTGTGTGTCGTAGGACTTGTCTGACGAGCTGCAGTCTCCTCCAGTGATGTGTGTGAACGGTCCGGAGGACAAGCTCTTCCGGAGCCAGAGCGCT
>NW_025048437.1:402500-405000 GCF_018831695.1 Puntigrus tetrazona | reverse complement strand
ACGCACACACTCACACAGATACACACACAGGTACACACACACGCACGCACACACACACACACACACACACACACACACAGGTACACACGCACACACTCACACAGATACACACACAGGTACACACACGCACACACACACACACACACACACACACACACACACACACACACACACACACACACACACACCGAGTCCTGCCCATGCACTAGTCCAGACACACACACCCAGCACGTGACATGTTTCTGCACACTATTGTGTTTCAGGAGATCCGTATTCTCCAGAGTAAGAAGTCCAACTTCCACGAGCTGGAGCAGGAGAGAGAAGAAGCCATTCACAGACTGCAGGTGCACGCTTTACATCTACACAAAACATCTAATAGATCAGCTAGGACTTTTTATTTAAGGCTAGTAGTTATCGGCTTACTTACCTAGTTGATTGATTACACTGATAACTTATGACAAGTTTTCGGAAATATGCAAACGAGGCATTATTTATATGCTGTCTTTTGCATGCATTTCTAAAACGAAAAACTAAACGCTGGACGAAGCCAGTTTCTAAAAAATTTTTGGGATATATTAGAGTCAAAAGATTTCACAGAAAATACAGAACAGACAAAACAATGCATTTTTATGGTCATTTGGGGGGAATGAAATGTTGTATATTATCAAGCAAATTATATTTGAACAAATCCCTCTTTAAATAAAAAACTCATTTCGAGAAAATGGCCTTTAAAAATATGTATTATTAATGAAATCTATTGATACAAATAGAAAACGTGCTATAAAAGAAAGACTTAACGGTGTCTTTAGGATGTTTTCTTTCCACTAGTCTGAAAAAAAAAAAAAAAAAAAAAAAAATATATATATATATATATATATATATATATATATATATATATATATATATAAAAAAAAAAAATTATTATTTTGTATACAGTTATGTATTTCAAATAATAATAATAATAGTTATAATATTTGAATATGAAAACATTTTATTAAATTAAATCTACTGAAATATTATTAATTTAGCTTCAAGTTTAAATATTTTTTTAGATTTGTTCCTTATAGATTGTTGAATTAAAATAACATTTAATTTTAATATTTTAACAACATTATGTAGCAAAAAATTGTTATACATGTAGTTGTCATTTTGAATTATTATATAATAATAATTATTTAGCTATAATCCATTACAGCTGCATTATTAACGAATTTATTATTCTATTTTTAAAATCAGCACTGTAACATTATATCAATAATAATAATTGATCTGTATTATTATTATTATTATTACATAATAATAATAATAAATATTTATTAATGATTGTCTAATAATTAACAATAATTGGATGACATTTAATTGTTAATAAATGAGCTTAAAAATCACCACTGTAACATCAAAAATTATTTTATTAAAATAAATTATTTTTGTTAAATTAAAATGCATTTTAGGAACATTGCATTTAAATTTAAAAACATTTAAAGATAAAAAATAAACGGTATAAATATTGCTGTTAATGCTGTCAGTTACTATTTTAATAAAATGCTATAAAAATAAAATGCATTGTTTAAAATAAGCATCACCGCTTCGTCTTATCGAGTCACGGAGGGGTAGCGTCTGCGACCTCTGACCTCTGACCTCTGACCCTGGGCGTCTCTGTGTCGGTCAGGAGCTGGAGATGCGTAACATGGATCTGGAGCGGCGTGTTCAGAGCGCCGAGCAGACCCTGGCGTCAGCGCTGGAGGATCGAGATCGCGCCGAGAACGAGGTGCAGAGGGTCGTTCAGATCCTCGACGTCAAGATCTTCGACCTCAACGACCTCCGGCAGAGTCTGGTCAAGCTGATCAGTAAATAGCTCGCTCTCCCTGCTTTCTTCTCTTGGCTCCCATTTGCACTGAAAAGCTCTTTCTGTCGCAGTCTAGCAATAACGGGGTTGAGGATGTCGGGATGGCAGAAGATGAACGGTGTTGTAACGCTACGCTTTATTTTTGATACAGAAACACTAGTGCTGTGTGACGTCTTCATGGGATCGCTCGTTCATTTTTCTCTTTCTTTTCGACTACGCGCTCAAACAGGGCCGAAAAAAATGATTCACAAATGCATTCGAGATTAATTCATATATATAATTGAAATTTTATTTCAAAGCATTATTTAGTGCTACATTCACGCAAGATTTTTATTTATTTTTGCCATCTGCGTTTAATTATTTCACATCATTATTTAATCGTAAATAATAGTATATCATTAAAATTGCAACTAAATAAACTTTTAATAATATTAAAATGATCATATTTGGATTTCTGCTCAATTCTACTTGAGCGAGTTATGTTAATGTAAAATTAATTTCCGTGAACACTTCAAAAAAATCGATTTAAAAATGCATTGCGTAAACTTTAGCATGAAGGGCTGTTATGTCAAATAAAAAAAAGTCAAATTAATTGACAATATTTCAAATTAAAACGCAACATCCACATTCAGTTATTTTAATAGCAAACACTGT
>NW_025048437.1:395000-400000 GCF_018831695.1 Puntigrus tetrazona | reverse complement strand
TCTCCGAATCGAACGCAACCTGCTGAATAAATTTGTTTTGCATCGAGTTGCCCGTGTGTTTTATTGCAAAAGTAATGTTTAAACCGTAGGATTTATGGATTTCGACTGATCTGAATATGCATCGCTTTTAATATTACAGTTGCTCGGTTTTTGCAAACGCGTGCTTATAATGCATTTTCACAACTTTTGGGGGGAAAAAAAACGAATTCTTTAAAAGCCTGTTTTTTCGTCAGAGTAAATAAAAGCAAAAGCAAATCAAAATTTAAGATAAATGTGGATGAATTTGAATATTTTCATTAGGTTTGCTCGATCCCGAACCGAATGAGTTTCATTTGAACTTTACTGCGTTGTGTAAAGTTTATGAATTTGTAAGTCATTTTAAAACGAGTTTGGAGATTCAACTTCACGTTAAAAATCTTCCTTTTCTATTGTTCTCAATGAAAGCTATTATTATTAGACATTAAGCTTGGAAAAACATTTTGTACCCAACAAATTTATGGCAAAATATTTAAACTAAACGCTGTAACATGTTTATAACCAAGCAAATGTAGACTAAAATTCTTATTTGAAGATTTTTTTTTTTTAACTCAATTGATATAGCGTTCTAAATTTTAGAAAAAAAAAAAAAAAAAGTTTTGATTCATGCTATAGAAAACACTTACATGCAAAACTTTACATAAAAAAAGGTTAATTTAATATTAGAAACTTGACTTAAAACAGCACGCACATAAAAATTAGTGTTGATTCAGTATACTCTATTGAGATTTTTTGCAAAGACTATAGGTTTACGATGTCTTGTTATAAACGTAATAGATTTACTTTTAAATTTCTAGTTTCAATGACTACATTGTACTTCCCCGAGGACATCAAGTGGATTTCAAACGACACAAAATGGTTATAAAAACACCACGAAAGCGCGTCAGTCTGCAAATAAACAGTCAGATCTGTTTTCAACCCCATTTTATTTGAACAGACTCTCCTGCAGCCCCTGAAACACAGCCGTGCTCCAGTCTACTTCAGCTTCTTCTTGGGACGCAGGTTGTTGGTGTGACCGCACTTCTTCTTGCGGCAGTTGACGGCACGCGGGTGCAGACGGGCATAACACCTGAGAGAGAGAGAGAGAGAGAACAACATCATCATCATCATCATCATCACGCTCTCGGCACGACCACACGACGCCGCTAGACGCGAGCTCTTACTTGCGGCAGATCATCTTCTCGCAGTTGTATTTCTGGGCCAGCTGTCTGAGAGACGGCTCGATGATGCCTCCTCTGAGACGCAGCACCAGGTGAAGGGTGGACTCTGGCGGAAACCACGCAGAAAAAAATAAATACAGGAGTGCGCTTTATATATATATATAAAAAAAAAAAACCTGCGGTATTTACCTTTCTGTATGTTGTAGTCTGAAAGCGTGCGACCGTCTTCCAGCTGCTTGCCAGCGAAAATCAGACGCTGCTGGTCGGGCGGGATGCCTGAAGAGAAAAATAAAATATTTTTTTATAAAAAGTGTTTTTTAATATATATATATATATATATATATATATATATATATATATATATATATATATATATATATATATATAAAAATAAATTACATTTTTATATATATAAAAAATAAATTTAATTTTATATATATATATATATATATATATATATATATATATATATATAAATAAAATAAATTACATTTTTATATATATATAAAATAAATTTAATTTTTTTATATATATATATATAAAATAAATTAATTTTATATATATATATATATATATATATATATATATATATATATATATATATATAAACACACACATACACTAAAAATACTTTATATATAAAAAAATAAAAGGGACATGTTAGTGGTCTGAAAAAACATTTTAAAATATATAAGTAAAAAAAAAAAGTGGTATGGTATGAGGATAAGAATAATTACATAAAGGAAATGTTCTTGAGGTATGACCACTAACAAAAACACATGTACCTATAATAAACTGATGTGACAGCAAAAAAAAAATATATATATAAATTTCTATACGAGGACAGGTTTTCCCTCAGTTTTCCAGAGAAAACTTAAGCTTAAAGTAGTTTAGAGTATAATCAGAACGAAGTGAGGTTATTAAAACAAGAACAAATACCTGCCACAAAACTAAAAGCTTTAATTTAAAGATTTGAAAAATAACATTTGATTTTTGCATATCCAATTGGTTAATATTTAATTGCCACGTGTCTACATATGAAATTTTAAAACATGAAATATCATTATTTTAATAATTGAAATTTAACATGAATAAATATAAACAACAAATTTCCATTTTTACTTGTTGGTATTTTAAGGGCGTGCCTTTGACTTTAATAGAAGACACTGAAAGGCCTTTTAGAGACTATTTAACAGCAGAGAGCCGGTTTTCCTCATACACACCCTCCTTGTCCTGGATCTTGGCCTTCACATTCTCGATGGTGTCGCTGGGCTCGACCTCGAGGGTGATGGTCTTGCCGGTCAAAGTCTTCACAAAGATCTGCATTTTGCCACTGTCACACAAAGAAGAGACCATCAGTATCACTGCGCATCAAACACCGGAGACGCTGAGGATCACGGGAACATAAAGCAGTCATTACGATGCCATGCAACACGGACATTTAGTTATTTCCACTTGTAACTGTAACGTCAGCATATGTAATATAAAAGTACTTCCGTGATTTGGGCCACGTACTACTTGAGATATCACGAAGTGACTATACATGACATCTGACATTTAAAATTAGCACCTGATTTTTACCGAATATCACATATTAGCTGTCAATCAAACGCTGAGAGGGACCACTAATCTCACAGAACTAGCATCATAGCATAGCATAGCATAGAGGCGAAAATACACGCGTGTATTGTAGGTTTCTGTGACTTTAGCGTGCGTGAATTCGGCGCGTTATGTCAGGAGTTTGTCCCGCACACATGGCAGAAGCGGCCATTACGCTCCGCCGCCACACGCTCAGCTCCAAACCGCACAAACGCGTCCGAACACGCCGCGCAGCCCGCTTTAACCGCTTCCTCCGCGAACACGAGCGCATTCACGAGCACACGCGGGCGAAGAACGAGAGAAAAAAGACGCCGAAACTAAGCTATCGAGCGGACGGCGATCCTCACCCTCTCGGTCGCTGCGGATCCGGGCGGAAAGAGAACGACGCGTCTCTCGCGCGCGCTGATCGCGTGCATTTGAGGGCTAGAGCAGCTTTACCGCCGCCTGCAGGAGCGGAGCGGAACCGCAGCGGCTTCTATATTCATTTATATATGTGTGTGCTGTGATTAGGATACGGGGGTTGCTTTATAGGTCCAGCGGCTAAATAAAAAAATGTTTGAATGTTTTTTTTGGCTGGTTTAGGTTTGCATAAATGAATTCAATTTTTCCCGTTTTAATAAATGATCTATTGAATCGTTCGAATCAAACGATTCGTTCAAAACGGCTGATTCAATAAAAAGCGAAACAAGTGCCTGCGTCCCAGTAGACATCTTAGATATTATGTGATATTAGTAGTTTTGAATACTGTTGAGGGTGGACGGTACTGTACACGTTGGGATGCAGGGAGGGAGTCGGATCACTAAATGACTCGGTTCTTTCGAAACAGATTCTTTCAAGGAAATGAACACCGTGTTTCTCGGCGCTATTGTAAACAATATAAAAATAAATAGCATTTTTAATGCAGAAAATTGTAGAAACATCAAATGTACATCGAATTATGGAGCAGAAAAGTGCAAAAGTAGAATTAAAACATTTTAGAAAAGCTTTCAAAAACGTGCCACTCTTCTTATATTTCAATTCAGTTCAATTCAAAAAGAAAGTGGGGGAAAGACAAAGTAGATTTTTTTTGCTTATGAATGAAGAATTTTGCATTCAATATAAGAAAGTTCAAAACATATTCAGCAGGTGATAGCATTGGATTTTCATCGTATAATGATGCTTAATTCAACACTGAACACCGAAATCAGTGCTCTTGCGCATGCGCAGAAAAGTACTTCGTTTGCGCAATGAATATAAAACGAAAACCAACACATAGATGTTTTTAGTTTTATTACTGGAATTATAAGGGCATTTTAATGCATGAAAGTGCATTAGATTTGAGGGTGTTTTACATAATACACAAAATTAATGATCCAAATGTGATCATTTTAATTCAACGAGGGGGATGTCTGAGATTATAATTAAATGTAATCATTAAATATTTATAATTAAATAGGTAGAATCAAAACTGTTGTGTGAATTGTCACAATAATTTAAAACTAAATCTAATAAAATATATATTTTTGCAACTGAAATAAAAAAACCCCAAAACAATTTAAACAAAAATGAAAAATGTTTTTAACTAATGGAAATAATTTAAGTTGAGGTATTGATCTTAGTGAAACTAAAACTGAAATGAAAGCTGATGCTAAATAGAAAAATAAAACATAAGTATAGTTAAAAATGACAAAAAGCGAAAATACTAAGGGTAAATTAAGCTCAACTAAAATTAAACTAAAAATATATAAATAAGACCCACAAAATGTAGAATTAAAAGTGTGAATGTGTAGATGTTGTTAGTGTAATTTACAAATGTCTTTATATTCATATTCATGTGTAAGATTAATAGAAATATAGGTAACAAAATTAAATGTAATGAATAATACTATATATATATATATATATATATATATATATATATATATATATGCACAATATTAATGCATACACAGTATTATAAATAATAATTAAATATAATAATATATATTAAATGTATGTAAATTATATTTATTACACATATGTGACTTGTCGCAAAAATCTCAAATGTTATATTTATATTAATGATAAATTAAACATGCTAAATAACACACACACACACACACACACATATATACACACACACACAAAGAAAAAGACGAGGCAAGAAATTTCACAATATATTCATATATTCTACCAGAGTACATTAAAACATGTTCCATATTGACATTCAAAATCAAATCTACAGCC
>NW_025048437.1:350000-387500 GCF_018831695.1 Puntigrus tetrazona | reverse complement strand
TGAGAAATATAAATCCAACTTTTGACTGCAACCGAAAACATTTTTCAATATATTTACATTTTTATCTATATTTTCCTCAATGTAATTTTTTATGTAATTTATTTACGATAATGCTAAAATATGACTCCCAGGCACGAAGCTACAATGTGAGTCTAATATATATTTCTGTATAAAATGTTTTTGAAAGAGTCAAGGTTGCGTTCATTGTATCAAAAATGCTTAAAAAATTGTGAAATATTATTATAATTTTAAATATCTGCTTTCTGTGCGAATACATGTCGTTCATTGCTCTATTTTCAGCATCATTCCTCCAGTCTTCAGTGTCACACGATTCGTCTGATATACTGATTCGAGCAGAAAGGTCAAAGGTGAAGCACTGAAATGCGTAACGCGTCCTTGCCGAACAATGCCGTTCATTTCTCACCTGCTGAGGAAATCCTCTCCAGCACTCTCTCTGATCCCAGAACCACGGCGTCTACGAGGAAGACAAACACCGCGGTCACTTTCGCACGAATCAAACACCACCAACAAGACGACTTCCTTTCGGCAGCCGGCGCAAAGCGCGCCGCGTCCCGAGGGAAGCTCTCGTTCGGGCGCTCTTAAAGCGCTCAGGGCTTCTGGGTGAAGCCGACCGCCCCCGGGGGACCCTAATTAGGAGACGACTCTAAAGACGCCAGCCCCGAGACGCATTTGGGAAACGCAGCTTCGAATTTCTACTCACGTTAATTAAAGACGCCGATCCCGCGGTGAAAGAGACCAGGTAGAACACAAACCTCCAGCTGGAGAAACGAAGACAGGAAGTTACAAAACTGTATCGTCCAAAAGCATTTAAGCTGTATGTTTTAATTTATTAAACTCGCTGCACATAGTTCTTTTGAACCGTGATTTGTTTCTAAAAGCACAAAAAAACATTTATAAAATTATAAAGTCAAATATTAACTCACAACAGGGAGTTATAAAGGTGTTTTTTTTATTCAAATTGGACTTCATAACTTTACATACATTTCACAATTCTGCGAAAATGTGATAAAAAGTCCTTTTTTTAATTTTTTTTATTATTTTTATTATTTGGTAGCGTATGCTTTCTATATGATGCCGAGTTAAAAATATCATTAACTAATTTTTACATTATGGACAGATTTTTTTCACAAAATAAGAATAAATGTGTTTCAAATGTTATCTAATTGCATCAGCTCATATGATATATGATGCACATATGATGATAACAAAATCAGTTTTTTAAACAAATAAACGCAGTCTTGGTGAGCATCGTGTACGGTATATTTATATCTATGCTGAACTTTAACTAAAACTACTTCAAATAGCATTTTCATAGTTGTTTTCTGATTAAAACAATAACTAGATTACAATTAAAATTAATTTAACAAAATAAATAAATCTTCTCAAGGCTGGATTAAGTGAATTAAAAAAGATTATTATTAATTGTTAGATTATTATTATTAAATTACTATTATTACTTAATTACTTATATAAGACCAAGAATGAAATCTTTAATTTTTAATTTATAATATAATTTTTTTATATTTTATTATTTTAAAATATTATTTTATTTATTTTATTTTTTATTCTTTTATTTTATTTATATTATTTATTAATATATATATAACTTTTTGTATGTATATATATATATATATATATATATATATATATATATATATATACACACACACACACACATTTATACATTTATATATGCATTTAAAATACATCATATAACTTACAATCTGCATTTAATATGCATTTGATGCAGTGCACACTATTAGCATTTATATGTTTATTTCACTAAATCTAACTGTTGCAGTAAAATGACCAAAGATGCAGCAGAAAACATCAGGTTCGTCAGTCTTCATCACCGGCCATAATTCTGATCTTGAAATCGTGATTATGCATGAAACAATATCATGCACGTGACATTGCGCCCGAGAACTGATCAGACAGGTGTAAAAAGCGACTGAGTTTCAGACACATGCGCTATTTTTGTAATCTGCGGCACAAAATGACCAGAAAGCTGTACTGTATTTCTCTCAGCAGGGTCACGTGATCAGTTCTCTGAGGACATATGACTGCGAGGTCACCAAAAGCAACTTACCTGGCCTCGCAAAACTTCTTACTGTTGCTGGGTCGGTCCAGGTTTCTTCGGTTACGAAACCAGGTCTCCACTTGTCTGTGAGTCAGGTTGCACTGGTTAACCAGGCCGGTGATCTCGCTCTAGACGGATTCATGCAGTGACATGAGGTACTATTTCACAATGAACAATAATATTCCTGGTTAAACACAATAGGTCTATAAACAGAATCTGTGATTATAAATCAGATTATAACTCATGCCTGAACATGTGAAGCTAATTAACCGACGCTTGAGGTTTTACTAGTCTCTCTGTTATTCCTTGCCCAAATAAAAACACCAAAAACACACATTTGTGATCAAAATATTTACCTGAATAATTATATCATTTAATAATTCATTTAATATTATACTTATTATATTATTAACTGAGTTAATGAAATAGAAAACAAGTAATTAGTTATTTAAAAACAAACATTTTTAATTAAATGTAATTATTAAAAATTATTAAAAATTCATTTAATAAGCATTTTAAATATATAATTATATATCATTTTTATATGATCATTTTTAATTTGTAATTTTTTATGCGCTTGTCTTATTTTTAGACACTTTAGTGTAGCTTTGATTTATTTTTATATCAGTTTCCCTTTTCATTTTAGTTCGTTCTACATATTTTATCATACGCTTTTCTCATTTGTTTTTATTTCAGTTTTTCACTTAGTAGTTCATTACGTGCTTTTTTCCATATGCTTTTATTTTAACAATTACTTCCAATTAAACTAGCTGCACTCCTAATTTAAGTATTTTTTCGTCGGCTATAAAAAATAATATAATTTCTGACTCGAAGCGTCTCTAGCTCTTTGAATCAAGCGTGTGTGTTAAAAACCCGCTGGCTCTCTTCCTGTACGGGGTTACACATCCACACACTCATTTGCGACGCACTGTGGGATCTTCCAGGAAAAAGGAAGATGCAAAACAACAACTGTTGCAGAATAATCTCTCAGTGCGTGTTTGCATGAACGTACGTGGATTCGTGCGCGTGTTTAACTCGTGTTTGTGGATGCGTTCAAAGGCAAGGCTTGGTACTTAAATACTAAAAGATGGTTCCAAAATAGTGATTATTTTTTAATTATTATTTACATAGTTTTATAGTATTTACACGGTATAATATTTTATAGTGTAAAATATAATAATAATAATAATAATATATATATGTGTGTGTGTGTGTGTGTGTGTGTGTGTGTGTGTGTGTGCTCACTAAATTTGTCGGCTGTCTGCTGTTTTTAGTGTAAAATGCCTCTAAATTTGGGACAGGAGCGACTTTCAACCGAACTTGATCTTTCACTCCTAAAACTCTGCTGAGAGGAAAGAGAGAGAGAGAGAGAGAGACAGAGAGACAGAGAGAAACATCTGAGAGAGAGAGAAGAGAGAGAGAGAGAGAGAGAGACAGAGAGAGAGAGAGAGACAGAGAGAGAGAGAGAGAGAGAGAGAGACAGAGAGAGAGAGAGAGAGAGAGAGAGAGAGAGAGAGAGACAGAGAGAGAGAGAGAGAGAGAGAGAGAGAGAGAGAGAGAGAGAGAGAGAGAGAGAGAGAGAGAGAGAGAGAGAGAGAGAGAGAGAGAGAGAGAGAGAGAGAGAGAGAGAGAGAGAGAGAGAGAGAGAGAGAGAGAGAGAGAGAGAGAGAGAGAGAGAGAGAGAGAGAGAGAGAGAGAGAGAGAGAGAGAGAGAGAGAGAGAGAGAGAGAGAGAGAGAGAGAGAGAGAGACAGAGAGAGAGAGAGAGAGAGAGAGAGAGAGAGAGAGACAGAGAGAGAGAGAGAGACAGAGAGAGACAGAGAGAGAGAGAGAGACAGAGAGAGAGAGAGAGAGACAGAGAGATAGAGAGAGACATATTTAGGACACAAGATGAATTTCATCAATTTCTTCACTAAACGGGATCTTTATTCACATCCTCACAGAAAATAACAGGTTCCTCACAGGTTTCCCTTGAGCAGCTTATATACTGAAATTCAACTATGATTGTTGTTATTAATTTGTAATATTACCTGTACAAACACTGTTATTGTATATGAATATGTTTGCATTGGCTGGAGTTTAATTAGACGTGGAAACGTGATCTGGGATCAGTGGTGGATGAAACGGGTCACAGCATCAGCTGACAGGCTCTTTGTGTTGCTATAGCGATCAGCTGCTGCAGCAACGACACACACACACACACACACACACACACACACACACACACACACACACACACACACACACACACACACACACACGTCTGCCTGCTGCTGTTTGTTGATAAAGCGTCTCCCTCCCTAACTATAACACACCAGCCTTCATCTGCTCCCTCGGGCTGCACACACACACACACACACACACACACACACACCTGCTGGTCGCGCCGTCACACACAAAGACACGCATAAAGTTACACCGCAGCAGACGCCAGACGCACACAACATAACAAAGAGACGGACTGCGTTCAGGAACACGGCAGATTCAAGCATGCATACTAAACATTCAAGTACACATGCATGAGAGAGACTAATAGTTCATCAAAGACAAGAATGGGTATTGTTTTAGTTTTAGGACGACTTTTATGAAAGGTTTTGATTCACTTCTAATGACTACTGTATAGTGTGAAGTATGCATAAAACAATTTTGTGATCAGCAAAAGACAAAAACTAGGAGTTGTTGTTTTTTTTCTCTCTCATTCAATAATACAATATAATAATAATAATAATAATAATAATAATAATAATAATAATAATAATAATAAATAAATTGATTATTATTGTTATTTGTTATTTAAATATAAAAATGAACAGAATCAATAAAAATATATATTGACAGTAGTTGCAGTTATATGTTATAGTAAAATAAAATAAATTAATAAATTATTAAATAAATAATAATAACAATAACAATGGATTATTTTTATTATTCAAAATAATGTTAATTACTTAAATTATAAAAATCTGAAATATATCACTAAAATAGTAATATTACTACATCATATATTTATTATAACTATACTAATAATCAATCAAATAAAGTAATTTGGGCAGAAAATATGGAAATGCATTAAAATAAAGCGGGGAGGGAAGGCACAAATAATGTCCAAAAAAACAAGTGACACTGTTGTACTTTTTACAGCTCATAATAGTAAATAAATTGGTTTTTATTTTTGTTTATTATTTAAAATATAAAAATGAACAGAATCAATAAAAATAAAAATATATATTGACAATAGTTGCAGTTATATGTTATAGTAAAAGAAAAAATAAATAATAATTATAGCAATAACAATGGATTATTATTATTGTTATTATTATTATTCAAAATAATGTTAATTACTTAAATTGTAAAAATCTGAAATATATCCCTAAAATAGTAATATTACTATATCATATATTTATTATGACTATACTAATACATAATAATATCATTATTTAAATTATATCAATTAAAGAAATAAAACTCTATATATCTATTTGATAATAATATTGCAATTTAAAATATAAACATTTGTTATTGTTATTACTAATAAAGTAATTTGGGCAGAAAATATGGAAATGCATTAAAATAAAGCGGAGGGAAAGCACAATTAATGTCCAAAAAAACAAGTAACAATGTTGTACTTTTACAGCTCATAATAGTAAATAAATTGGTTATTATTTTTGTTTATTATTTCAAATATAAAAATGAACAGAATCAATAAAAATATATATTGACAATAGTTGCAGTTATATGTTATAGTAAAAGAAAAAAAAAATAATAATAACAACAATAACAATGGATTTTTATTATTGTTATTATTATTATTCAAAATAATGTTAATTACTTAAATGATAGAAAATCTGAAATATATCACTATTGCAAAACTAGTAATATTACTATATCTAATATTTATTATGACTACACTAATACTAATACATAATAATATTTCTTTGCACGTAAAACTCATATTGTGTGGTTAATTGAGGTGGAACTTGGTTAAATTACAGCCCAAGCCCTCGGGGCTCTCTAAAGTCATCAGTCACCTCTCAAAGGCGTAACGAAGCATGATGAATCCCAGAGCCAGAGGCAGAGCCAGGAGCAGATCCCGCGGGAGAGGACGCCGAGAGCCCTCCATCTCCTCCATATCATCCCAGCTGATTCCCGGAGGAAGCCAGTACTCCTGCTTCCAGAGCCACTGACTGAGCTGCTCCATCCTGAGGCCGAGACAAAACAGACGATTGTATGCGTTATGATATTCATATAGCACCTAACATTCCCACACTTTAGTCCTGACCCATGAATGTTCATGCGTTTTCCGTGACCTTCCCAATCATTCATGATTACGATAAAGAAAAATTTACATTTTTTTCAGAGGCTGGAAAGGATTTCTTTGCTTTGATTTTTTTTTTTAAATATAACTATTAGACTTTTTAATTTTTTTTAAATACTTTTTTTAAATATCGTAAATATAAAGTAAGCTGTCAAATAAAGCGAGGAAAATTTAAAATGTATATATTAAAATATATACTGAATATATTAAATATATATATTTATATTGTTGTGTAAATATATTAGAGAAGTTATTTTCCTATGTGTGATGATTGCTAATGTTATTATTAAAATAATATTTAATTTGATTAAGCTTGCTTTCAAAATCAGTGTTATAATAATAAAAACTATTTTTTTATATATATATATATATATATATATATATATTTATTTTTTTTTAATAAAATCTGACATGAACAATTTCTTAAATATTTTTATCAACAAAGATTTTTAATTCAGAAAATTATTTAGAAGAAATCGTGAAAAGAAACAGAAATAAATAAAATATAACTGCAAATAACTGAACAGTCCTTTTAAAGCAAAACATTACTAAATTATTAATATTAACATTGCATTTTGTAAATTGTGAATGTAAATAAAAAAATATTCCAATATTGCTATAAATGCACAACTTTAAATGACAGCCCTGAAAATACATTTGAAAAAAACAAACAAATTAATTAAGAAATTAATATACTATTATATATTACTAATAATAATACTTATATATATATATATATATATATATATATATATATATATATATATATATATATATTAATAATAATACTACTACTAATAAAAATATAAATACAATTAAGAAATGAATATACTATTATATATTACTAATAATAATACTTATATATACTACTAATAATACTAATAATAATAAAACATACAAATAAAATTAAAATTAAGGAATAAATATACTATTGAATATTACTAATAACAATACTTATATATACTACTAATAATACTAATAATAATAAAACATACAAATAAAATTAAAATTAAGAAATATACTACTGAATATTACTAATAACAATACTTATATATACTAATAATAATACTACTAATAATAATAAAAATACAAATAAAATTAAAATGAAGAAATGAATATAATATTATATATTACTAATAATAATACTTATATATACACTAATAATAATACTAATAAGAATAATACAAATAAAATAAAAATTAGGAAATGAATATACTATTGTATATTACTAATAATAATATTTATATATACTAATAATAATACTAATAAGAATACAAAATACAAATAAAATTAAGAAATGAATACACTATTGAATATTACTAATAACAATACTTATATATACTAATAATAATACTAATAATAATAAAAATACAAATAAAATTTAAATTAGAAATAAATATAATATTATATATTACTAATAATAATACTTATATATACTAATAATAATACTAATAATAATACAAAATACAAATAAAATTAAGAAATGAATATACTATTGTATATTACTAATAATAACACTTATACTAATAATAATACTACTAATAATAAAAATACAAATAAAATTAAAATTAAAATTAGGAAATAAATATAATATTGTATATTACTAATAATAATACTAATAATAATACAAAATACAAATAAAATTAAAATTAAGAAATGAATATACTATTGTATATTACTAATAATAACACCTATACTAATAATAATACTACTAATAATAAAAAATACAAATAAAATTAAATAAAAAGAAATGAATAATGTAAATGCTCATTTGACCCTAATCTGAAGCCCTGAATTACACGATTAAGTACATTATAAGTACATTAAACACAGATAAACACAAGTATCTGATGTGCCATGAGAAGAGGCATCACGTCCATCAGATAAATCCTTGCACACGTACTGTCGGTTATCTTTCTCGTCTGTAGTAAATATTTTTCACGACACACCTGCTGGAACTCACCTGACCGACAGATGACTGATACCTGCTTAAACAATGAGTTTCTTCATCGCGTTAATATCTCGAGACACGTCCGCAACAGAATCGACAAACCCTACGAGGAAATGCCCAAAAACCAACCTGCTTGTGTCCTCTGCCGGGTTGCTGTTGGATGAAGATGATGATGATGATGGTGTGCGCAGTTACGATCAGCGGATTTTACGCAAATTAATTTCCATGGAGAGATTTGCATTCAGAAATGTAGCTCATAAAACAATCGCAATGCAAAAAAAAAAATAAATAATACAATGATAAAAATGCGACACTAAAAATATTTAAATGATCGTCGGCGGCATTCTCTGCAGCCTGCCCTTGGTAGCGTTGCGGTAAATTATTTAGAAATGAATTTCCGGTAAAAATAAAAATAAAAAAACCGGAAGATCCGAATCCGTTCACTCTTGATCTTAATGCACCTTAAGGTGAATGTGAAGAATAAATGCTGAGGTTCGTTATATCTGTCTGATAAAAGTGAGACCGTCTGCTCTTTACGGGAGACTTGTGTCTGTCTGTGGGTGTGTCGAGGCGCCTATTGGTCCAGGAGATGATGCTCGGGAGTTCGAGTCGTTTAGGGGATTCGGTTCCTTTGAACCGCTCGTGTCTGAAGTGCAGATTTTGCGAAATGATTCATTAAACTGAAACGATTCGTTTGCAAATCGGACAAAGCTTTGTATTAAACACAGTACAAATAGACATTTTTTAAATAATTTCTATAATAAAAATTAAAAGCAGAATTACCCGTTTATGTTTTGTTTCCAGTCACTTGTGAACTGATTTGATTTGTTTACCACAGCCCACCAAGAAAAGACGAGATTTTCGCAATAAAACCGCAAATTAATAGTGATTATAGAAACTCGTTGACACTGAGACTGTGGTATTAACGTGTTTTAAGGCACATCGTGTTGGAAAAGACTGCGTATGACACAAATAACAAAAAACTGGTATTAGCATGATTCGGACGTAGCTTGCAGAAATGCTAACAAACAATCCAAAACTGTGGCGTGTTTTTAAACGTGATTAAAACAAATACAACAAAATACAACAATAATCAGACACTTTAGCATATGTTTTGGAAGTGATATTAGAACAGGCATAAGTGACAAATAGGGCCTATAACAAATAACAAATACTGTAGTAAGCATGTTTTTGGACATGAGTAGAGCCATTAATCGCATGGCAACAATAGCAAACATACTTTGCTATAACTGCGGTTATGTTTTTGGACAACAGGCCAGTTTAGCCTAACTTGGAGCTTATAAATACCATGGTATAAACATGGCATACAGGGCCCTACAGTAGAGAAAAAGGAAGGTACGAATCTGATACTGTATGCTAATACTTAATAGCCTGTCTTGTTGTACTAATTATTTTCTGCAATCCATGCGCATTCTTTTATCGAAGAGGAGACATAACTTTATATTCCAAATCATTTATTCGACAGATGCATATGATACAAACATCAGCTGCTGAGTTCATTCACACAAGAGAGTGTGTCCACACTCCAGCAGTTCTCAATATTTATCGTCGTCCCTCTTCAGTTCACACCCTCTCGAGTTATCTGACTCCATTGTCCATTCGGTGTTGTATCCTCTTTTCAAGAAAGCTGACCTCCTCATTCCATCTGTGACCTGTAGAACCTGAAGAGAGACATACATGACCCCTGACCCTCTCAACTCCCAAGCATGCAGCTTGCTTATCACTCCTCTGCACGCAGACATAGGCCAGGGATGTTAGCTGACAGTTCCCTGTTGAACTAACATTCTTTTGCACAATATATTGCTTGCACAAATACCATACTACTTAAAAGATATATTAGCTAATGTATTCTGGTCTATCTGGAAAGTTTTCTTTGACTTTTTTTTCTTTGACTTTCTTTGACTAGATGGTGACTCTTTTGTGGAAATGATGGACATTGAGCGTATACAGACATGAAAGATATTGTGGTATAAATATATATATATATATATATATATATATATATATATATATATATATATATATATATATATATATATTTTTTTTTTTTTTTTTTTTCTCTTAATGATATCTCTGTGCTAAATTATTTTTATTTATTTATTATTTTCATTTTTATTTTACTTTATTTATTATTTATTTTTAAATTATTATTTTTGTTCTCTCTTCTTGGTTCACTGTTCTTTGTTCATTTATACAACCTGGTATAACAAAATATATTGTATTGTCATCCAGATTTGTACAACAGTGTTTGAAAATAAAAATGTTGTTAAAAAAAAAAAAAAAAAAAAAAAAGATATATTAGCTATTTTGTATTTAAATACCATAGCTGATTATAATGATCAAAATATAATAATGATAATAATATAAAAAATGAAACATCAGTAATATATATATTCACAAAGGATAGAAAGTCTCTTATCCAGATCCTATGCTCTAGTTTTTGTCCAACAGACGTCCCCTCTGGGTAAATTCCTCCTAATAAATTATTGCATAAATCTGTGAGGTTGAGCTCGGTTGCTTTACTCGTCCTCGTTCCACCGTGTAATATAAGCTCACACTGTATGCTGAGGTGAAACGTGAAAGTATTACAGCATCAGATAGCGGAGGAGGTTCGCATGATGAGAGTGTGATAAGACGCAGACAGTGCGTCGATGCAATCACACTTTCACCTCTGATCGCATGCCTGGCGTTGCAGGTGACGCTCATTCAACGCAGGCGAGCGCCAGGCGTAGCTTTGTCGACATGGCTCAGAGACGCAGAGCGTTGTTTTCCTGCAGCATTCCTTGCCTGACACGTGCACTGAACATTAGCAAGTGCACTTAGGGGTCACTTTAAAATCAATTCACCTCACACTTTTGGTTTTACGTTCTTTTATGTTAAAGGTACGGTCCTTTAAGTTAGCCCGGCTATGCTATGTGTTATGCAAATCCTGAAGTAGTGTTTAAAACGTATTAATGCAATATTTCACATACATTCTCGTAATGTTGAGAAAATGCTCTCAGAATAACACCATTGCATCTAGATAACCGTTCTTGGAATATCAAAAAAAAATTGCGTTCAAACAATGTTATATTTCGGGAAGAAACAATCAGTCGAATGTTTCAAAAAAAGCACATAAAAATGTGACCACGGACCAGTCATAAGGCTCAATTTTTTTTTAAATTGGACTTTATACGTAATATAAAAGATGAATAAATAAAAGTTTGACAATATTGTTCTGAGATGCAACTGTTTGAAAATCTGAGAGTGCGAAAGAAATCAAAATATTGAGAAAATCTAAATATTGAGAAAATATTGCCTTTAAAGTTGTTCGAATCAAGTTCTTAATAATGCATATTACAACGTTTAGATATATTTATGGTTGGAAATGTACTAAATATCTTCATGGAACATGATCTTTACTTTATATCCCAATGATTCTTGGCATAAAAGAAAACAAATGGACAATTTTGACCCATCGGGTGTATTCTTGGTTATTGCTAGAAATATAGCCGTAAAACCCTTGCGTTCTTGCGCTCCGGGGGTTAACAAATACTTAACACACTTTAAATAAAATGCAAATTCATCACTTTGTGTGCAACGTGAATACATGACATGCAAATTTCAACAGAAATGTCATTAAAGTGCATTTTAGTTTACCGCACTGCTGTCAGTACATTCTGCAGCACAAATGCACAAACACAGCCGGTCAGTACGTCTAATAAACTGCATTTAATGCAAATTTAAACTGCAACTGTCATTATGTTACGATATAAATGTCTGTGCATCGTCTAAATCATGTCCTAGCACGATGCTCTCCTGTCAGATTCCTGTGTTTTGTTCTGGTGAAGTGAAGCTGAAGTCTTTTGTGTGTCTGCAGTCTTCACTAATGAGACGGAAACACGATGTTTACTGGCTCTCTCCAAAATACACTTCAATTCAGGCTTACAACTGGTTTCTTTAGGAGAGGGATTAGTTCCTTTCTTTTTTGAACCCTAGAAAGTGAATTATTATTATTATTATTATTATTATTATTTGGCCACAGCGATTCAGCTCATCTTTGTTGTTAACAGCAGCTAAGAATATGAAGCTTATGTTGAAGCTGAAAACTGTGGACGTCGGGATATAAAGAGCTCGTTGTTGGTATTATTAGACATAATGAATCCAGCAGGATGGAAGATTAGGCCGATTGCTTTTTATAATTGCTGTTATAATTATTATCAATACACATCCTTCACCTCATCCTGTACTGCTACCTATTTAAAAATAAATAAATGTAAATGAATTAATTCAATATTTATGTAAATGTAAATAAATGTATATATATATATATATATATATATATATATATATATATATATATATATATATATATATATATATATACAAATAAGAATCCCTTAAGTTGATGTCTTTTTTTTGAACTTGTAGTATAATAAAAATTTTCTTTCCGGTCTATAAGAAAATGTATTTGACACTTTCTCTTGTTATTGCTGTTTTATTTTGGTTACGCTCAAACCAAGGCTGAAAAGGTTTGGATTTATTCTTGAATGTGACTATGTGCCCTGTTTGGATGTAAAATTGAAATAATAAAAATAATAAGAAATTATTAATAATAATAATAATAATAATAAAGGATATATCTGTAATACTCATTTTCACCAGTAGATAGCGCTTGATGCAAGGAATCGGAAGAGAATTGCTTGCATTACTAGATATGTATATATATATATATATATATATATATATATATATATATATATATATATATGTCTAAATATTTATGTATATATATATATATATATATATATATATATATATATATATATATATATATATATATATATTCTTTTTTTTGTTTTTTAATCATTGTTTCAATTTCATGTCCAGATGGATCTCACACCTCACACCGGACACATATTGTTTTATTTAGTCCGTCTGATGGCTATGCAGTAATGACAAACTTTCTGTCTTTAGTTTGTGTTTCTCAGCTAGGGGCTGCAATGCACTTAACGTTATGCTGATAATGAAAAGTCTGACGACGTGACACCAATATTAAACACAAGACAATGTATACGTGCTAGAAAATGTCCTTATTAAACACTATCTGTGTGCTAAAATATGAACGAAGCACTGAATATTTCACATGTTACAGTCCCCTGTTATAGATTTTCGTGTAACACGGCTCTAAGTGAACGGAAACGTCCCCTCAGCGTCTTAAAACTCCCAAAACCTTTCCTAACCCATAATAAGGGGGCACTTTAAGACGCCATAATAAGCGTTTGAGGAGGTTTGTGAAACTGAGCAGAGTCGCTGTCGATATCTGCAGGATTTACAGCACGCCGTGATCAATATACAATCAATACATGATGTGTCTGTTAATCAGAGGCCGAACATAAAGCACCGCGACACAGACAAAATAAACCGAGCGTGACCTTTCACCTTTTCCAAAGAGTTTACGTCACATTGATTAAGAATATAGCTGCTCCCCATCTAACGGGGAACGTTTTGCGCAAACGTTCAATCATTAACGTTTGTTAAACGTTTTTCAAACGTCGTTCCGCGGTTTTCAGAATAGGCCTACTAACAAGAGACGTTCACAAGAGCGTTTAAAATACTGCGGCGGAGGGACAGCAACATTAGTGTGTTGTAAGGTTTTAACGAACGGTCCGTTAACGTTAACATTGAGAGAACGTTGTCAGAACGTTTCCTGTAAGCTGGGATGGCGTTACTTGGAAAATCCGCACTATCTTACACGAAAAAAAATACTACAGTCATTTATAGTGAGTGTTTTTGAACCATACTTGTCATAATTCTACAGTTGCTGTGGTAACATAACTATACTAACCCAGTACTGTAAGTTTAGGGTATATTATTCTACACACCTAAAACTACAGTATTACCGTATTCACTATAGTTAACAGTACGGTATGCTGTAGTGGTTCAAAAACACTATTTTTAATATAACGCAGTGTGGTATATTTTCATGATTAACGGTGAAAGAGCAACATAAAAACGCAGCTGAGAGAAAAAGTCATTTATTGAGCAAACACGACTTTGCTAAAAACCAGCCCAGAGTAAGAAACACTTGCAGAGAAACCCCCGTTTGTAAATAGTTTTGCCCTTTCAAGACGGGGGGGAAAAAGCACCTACTAATCCCAAACCGGCCATAAAACCTCACGACCAAATCAATACAGACGGACACTAGAGTACAAAAATAAACCAAGGCACATTTGCTCCAGTTATCACTGACAGAACCTGCAAAGCGGACAAACGTGACGCGAAACGTTTCATAATATAGCCTAATATTAATAAATACCGGTTTACATGCGCAGTAAAGACGATTAGAAATTCACAATAAAAAACAAGGAGGTGTGTGGGAAATGAATACATCCACATAATTGTAGAAATAGACATTTACGTAATTAAACTGAGTTTAGTGTTACTTTGAACTGAAATAAGCAAGCAAACGTTGTTTTATAGACTAAAATATCAGCGATGTTGCATTGGGACCATTCGCTTCGTGGTTAAAATCAAGTCAAAATATAAAGAAAACTAAATAATTTTCCATTAAGCACAATTAAGAAAATTCCTATGTATATTTTTGGTTTATAAATTAAAGGCATACCTGCAAAGCCGACGTTTAAAAATTTTATAAAAACAAACCAAAAAATATTTTGTGCATTCCAGTGAATGTTTTGGGGCAAAAAAGCTACGGAGAAAAAATAATACAATTTAAATTGTATTAAATGTAATAAGATAACTGTTTAAATATATATATATATATATATATATATATATATATATATATATATATATATATATATATATATATATATATATATATATATATATATATATACATATATTAAAATAAAAAGTATATTGTATTATATATAATATATTATATTGCACATAAAAATAATAACATATTAAAAGATGATTGAAAGATATAATATGTTATTATTATTATTATTATTATTATATAAAATGTTTTGTGAGATCTTCAGCTAGACCAGGGCGTAGTCAAACTGTCCTCTGTCCAGACCGTCTTTATGATCGGACCACGATGAGGACGGCATGCTGCTGTAAGGGTCCAGGAGGATCCGGAAACACCGCACCAGCAGAAACACCAGAAACAGCAGCAGGAGTCCCACGAAACACAGCGCCGTGATCTGCTCGGTGTCCGGAGCCAGCTGGAGCCCCGCCGTGGCCCCGGGGCCCGAGACGGGAGCCAGAGAGCGCAGCTCGTACTCCGTCAGAGGGCTTTCACTCATCTCCTCGGTTCTGAGATGAAACTGAGGGGGAGCGACGAAAAGCACACGACAAATACGGTTTGTTTTTCACACACGGCATTAGGATCAGTCCTGGTAATAAGAGCAAGCTGTTTCTGACGTTTCTCCTGACGGGGTTATTAAAGTTCATTCAAACTAAAATCACAAACCACACATTATTTGGGTTTCTAATTTCATTTAACTTGATGTACTTAAATAACAAAGACTGAAATATTGCATTCATTTTTTAAAAAAAAGGTAATTAATTGGAAGTTACCTAAAAATAAAATTAAAATTAAATGTTATTTCAGATAACATTTTGAATAATTTTATTGATTTATTATTTTAGTTTAACTTAAAATAACTAAAACTAAAATATTTAACACATTTTAAGAAACATTTTTGATTACTTAACATTTTTTAAATTAGATTCAATCTTATTTTAACAGCGAGATGCAAATACATCGGTGGGAAACGTATTTATTCAGCTTTCAGATGATGTGTAAATCTCGTAAAATCTTATAAAATGTTACAAAATTCGATCCTTGTGACTGGTTTTGTGGTCCAGGATCACATATATGTTCATTATGTAGATATAAATACACACATATACACAGTATAGTGCAAAAATATTTTGTTTATACATTTATAAATTCATATTCTTAATTTACTTAATTTACTTTTTATTTACTTAATATATTTAATATATAAACATAATATATATACATGCATATGTTTGTATTATACATATTAAACATACACACATACATATATATATATATATATATATATATATACACATACACATATGTACACACACATATATATATATATATATATATATATATATATATATATATATATATACACACACACACACACACATATATATATATATATATATATAGGTAAAAAAACATTTATTTTGAATGGGATTCATTATAATTAATCCTTTTTTATAACCTGTATCTGTAAATCATGTAGTTTTGGGGTTTTATGTTACCATACCCCACTCATATGAATTATTAATTTTATCTGTGCAGTTAAAAGCCTTAAATTTGTAAACAGCGGAATAAAATTCCTTCCTCGATCGCTTGTTAATATTCATGTTTGCGTTCTCAATATTCATGTTTATGAATGTTTCCTCTTTTTAAGTGTCATATCGGGATGAAGTTGATACTTAAGTCAAGACATGTCAGAAGTCTAGCACCGAAAGAGCAAGAAATAGTTCCTCCGGGAGGTAAACATGCCATCAGCGGTTACTTTACCTCACAGGCAGAAGCAACAGGATCTCCATTCGATGCTCAGAAGCAACTTTTTCTCAAACTACATCCATCTCCAAGCGAGCTGAGACGGACCTGGGGCCGCTGTTCATACTCTTCTGCGGCTAACGGCACACACGGCTTCACATGCAGGCGTCTGAGATCAGCGCCGAAAGCTCGGACGGAGAAAAGCAGCCCGGAGGGAGACAGAAAACACGGCTCTGAGAATGAAGGGAGAGAGACGCAGATCTGGGTCGATCGGGATCTCAAAACATTGCGGATCAATAACGGACACATAAAAGAGAAATAAATCAGGGCACCTCTTCGGCACGGCCCATCCGTGAGGAGTATTAAACCGAGGTGTAGTAAAACTTCACTCCGAGGCCCGGTCGACGGGTCACGACCCCGATGGGATGGTTTCCCCGGCGTTTCGTCAGCTGGTGATACGGGCTTCCTCTGACTTTATCAGAACGGGACGCTGACAGCTGATTCCTGTCCCAAACACAGCTCACTTAATAATAACTTAAGGGTTAAGGGCAGGTCAAAGGGCATATAGAGAGGTCAGATAGAAACAAGTTCAATAGGAGTTAAGAGTTTAATATATAACATGATACTGATACTGCATTATATCATATTAAAACAATAGGGACACAATCGGTCTAAGAATTAAGTCATTCTTAAGGTTACTAAGGTAGAAAAGTCGTTGTAAAAGTGATGAATGTATTTGTATGTGTAGAAAAACTGTTTAGGCACAGAAAAAAAACTGCTAAATTTTTAAGGTAAATGGGTGCAAGCAATTAAAATTAATCAACTTTATTTAAATGTTGGAAAAATAAATAGATTGCAACCATTGAAAAAAAAAAGAGTAAATAAAATTCAATGGATAATTTGTCAGTGTGTATTTATATATATATATATATATATATATATATATATATATAAAAAAAAATCCTAAAATTATTTATTATATAATTTATTATTTATAGAGTAAAATATATAATTTTAAAAATATAAAATGTAAATGTATATATATATATATATATATATATATATAATAGGAAAAAACCTAAAATTATTTATTATATATATTATATATATATATTTATTTATAGAGTAAAGATATATAATTTTAAAAATATAAAATGTAAATGTATATATATATAAAATAATAGGAAAAAACCTAAAATTATTTATTATATATATTTATTTATAGAGTAAAAATATATAATTTTAAAAATATAAAAAAATTAAATATAATTTTATTTAAAATATAATATATATATATATATATATATATATATATATATATATATATATATAATTTTATTGTTTATAACTACAAACAACTCCTGTCATATGACCATGTGAACTGTCACTATATATTATATATTTTTGTTTGTTATAGTTCGACGAGGAAATCCTGCAAGTGCAGAAATAGACACAGATCAATAACAGAGCTGATCGATCCGCTCACAAACTATAGATAAATCATTGTTTGCTGTCTCTGCACTTCACTGGAGCACCTCCGGATGAAAATATACGACGCGTGTTCACAATAAACACAATAAAGCGAGCAGACGACGCATTTAGAGTAAAAACTGCCTCATTATCACATTGTGCTGGCAACTTTTAACTTTTTCGCAGTGTATATAGCATGTATCCTTACAGAGGTGCAGAAATATTACATTATATATGTATGTTATATATCGACATTATTTTAAATACCATCTGAAATGTTTCTTTACAAAACACGGACCCGACTGTAAGTCGTATTAATGCAATCTGGAGATATCAACACTTCTTATAATGCATTTTATATAGGCTAGGCGTCAACAAGGGCTATCAGGTTTATTATTGTATGACAAATATAGAAAAACCTATAAAATCACAAAAAGTAGACTATATAATTTCTCATATTTTAGCAGGTCGTGATTGACAAACAAACAGTTTTCGCGACGCTGGAAACTTGCAGGTTTAACGAAAAGACTAAGTTTAATAAAACACAGCCTACCCATGATGTCGAGGGTCCGGTGCGCGTGCCGCTCTGACGGCTCTCCCGCGCGCGCTCTCGATCCTGCCTCACGCGCTCGCGTGCCATTGGCTGCCCGCCGGGTCCGCGGGGACGCGCGCGCGAGTGTGTCTCGTTATGTGACAGGCTGTCATAACAGAAAGCTTCTGTTAATGATTTTGGGGAGGGGGGGACTATATATAAAAAAAAAGTTATTAAATTTTATATTGTTAAATTATGGAGGGCATGTGATACTGTAAAACTGATATCAGCCACACTTTTATTGTAGGCTAAATGGAAAACGTAGAGGCAAAATTGGCTAATTGTAAATAATCGTTATAAAAATACCTACCCGAACTTGTGAAAGCGAGTATAAATAATAGGCCAAATACAACTCGTGATACTGATAGGCCAAAATGGACTTGTATGGCGTACATTTTTCGTGTTTATTTGGGGTACCATAAATACACGCAAGAAACGTGTGAACATTTTTTTACTCCTGTTTGTTAGTAGATATTTGCACTGAGTGTCAATCTTGATGTTTTTCCCCGTACACAGGCGGAAAAGATCAGATAAAAATAAGAAAAGAACGCATGGAAGTTTGCAGGTTAAATTATTTAACTGTATATAAACAACCTCTGCATTGGAGTGCAAACAAAGCGCTAATCTAAAACCTGTCTAGAAACGACTATAACACTGATGCAGCGTTCAGTCATGATAATTTTGCTGTGCAGTGATAAATCCCAGCCTGTCTGGTTTGATTCCTGAGCAATAATTCAGGTATTGTGTGTGTTTTCCTCCGGGAGCAGCGCTGTGAAAGTGCTGCGGTCACACGGAAAACACAAAGGACCTGCTGCCTTACAGTATTTTTAGCCAGGGCTCTGAGATACAGCTGAGCCGAGTCCTGCCCGTCCTTACAACTAATCAAATCTATCAGCAAATCTCAGCTCAATCAGGTTCCACGCAATAGCGACTTGAACGCGGATGAAAACGAGTCCCATTCCCAGGACTTTCAAACACAAACGAGGCGTTTTAAACACGTTTCAAACGTAGCCTTCGTAACCAGCACGTTACATTTAAAGATCCCATGTTGCCAAATCTGATAAGTGAGCTATGGGGCTATGTAACTACCGTATAAGTTTAAAACAGTAACCCACGCGCGGCCTGCATAAATTAGCTGTGATTTTTTTCACGAACCTTTGCGGCTTCCGTAAAAGTGTGACGTCAGATCCACTAGTCGACGATGAAGATTTCAGCAGGCAGCAGATTTGACAGCTATGTTGCTATTGCTCCAGTAACTAGCCGCTGTTCATAGAAATGCATATACAGTAACACATGATTACACACGAATCGTCGGTTTGCTGTTTTACACAATAACGCACACAGGCATTATTTCACAAACGACATGGTTTTACTTAAAGCGCGTCCATAACTACAAAAGACGATACTTTACTGAAGCTTTTCTGATACGAAGTGTGCAAACTCGAGCATTTTCTGCCTAGTCCAGTCATTTTATAGCTGTTGTTGTTTTTTTTTGTCGGGTAGCAGCATCGGGTATGCGATCGTATTTATAATTTGAGGCTGCATTGCGACGTTTCTGGCGCCCGAGATGATATTTTAAGCTTGTTTTGAGCTAGCCGCTGTTTTTTTTTTTGCATCCGGCTAACGCTGACGTCGTTGTGACGTCGCTACATTTGATTGGCCTGGTCAAAATCATGTGACTCGGCGGCCATCTTTGAAACTACATTTTTCTATAGTCTCCAGAGCGATGGAGAACCTGCGTGGGCCAATCAGAAGAGAGGCTCATGAATATTAATTAGACGGGACTGAATCTCTTAAAAGAGCTGAAAAAACAAACATTGAGATGTTTTTTTGTTACTTATACCGCAAATATATATTTTTAAGGACACCAACACCTAAAATAAAACTCTAAAAATTGACCTTTTTAAATTATATTGAACACTAGAGGAATGTTCCTGCGTGTTCACATAACCAAGACGTTTTCTTAACTTCTTAAAGTTAACATTTAAAAACAACTGGAAAACAAAAAAACGTTATTAGTACTTTTTTTTTTTTTGCTAGCTATGATAGAGTCTTTTTCACATACTTTTTACACGTTCAAAGTAAAAGTTTTCTTCCCGTAAGTATAATGTCATTTAAAGGTTCCTAAAGTATTAATTGAATTTATAAAATCATTTTAAGGTAAGCGTTTTTGCGATCGATTTATTTCACCTACGTTTCAAAAATAATTAGTCGGCTTTCAACATTTCGTTTATTTAAAATGCAACTCAAATAAATCGTTTACCTTCAAAAGAAACTCCATTTCCACTCAAAATATAGAATTATTCGAAGGTTTATTTTTAACGTTCTAAGAATGTCGTTTTCTTGTCGCGATTCGAACATCGTTTAAAGGCGACAAAAACATTTACAACAACACCGTACTAACATTACAGTAACAAAATACGCTTTCCAGAAAAATTAAAATAATAATTAAAATGTCATTTAAAGTTTACGAAACTCATCAGGTGGGAATGATGATATAAGGATATTTTGATAAAGCGGTTCTAAGAACGTTTCCTCAACATTATGAGAACGTTCATCAAGCACAAACAACATCACGACATAAAGTGAATGTTTCTTAATTATATTATATTAAATTGACTTTTATTACAGCTCATAAAGAGCTACAAGAGAGAACCCTTTCCACGCAACGCCGGATCTATGGAAGAAATCCCACTCGATCAACTAGACGTGGATTAAATAAGGTTTTAATGTGAGTTCGTGTCCTTAGCATCATCACATGCCCTCTATCACACACGCACAATATAAAGTCAGCTCATTATCACGATTTCAGCATTTGTTACAGGCTCATGTCAAACTTCATTCGACTAAAGACCATTATGAGACAGGCAGAGAAGCGAAGGTGTAAAAAATACATGACGTTCACTGCCTGCGATGATAATGTTAACAGACCTTAGGAAACGATTTAAAGATGCAGCGCCAGGTTATTATTCTTATTGTTGTCTGGCCAGAGGAGAACGACACCGTTTCATACCGTGAAGCAGCTTTGACACAATTTACCTCGTAAAAAGCGCTTCATAAATAAAGATAACTCGACTTTATTCAAGCACAAATTAAATTAAACTCACCCCTTTTAACCGAAGACCACAGAAAATAGCTTTGACTTTTCAGGACTCTCTATCTGATGAACACATTAAAAATAAAAAAATCAAGACTAAATAGGCTAAATAACATATTTATATAATTACTTATATTTTTGGCTTTCGTTTTTATTTCGGTCATAATTTTCGTCATTAATATTACCGTTATTTTATTTAAGAACGCCTACATATTTTTTTTGCATTTTGCATTTAACGCCGTTTTGGCTTTTCCGAGTTGTCTTCCCGGCTAGCCGTTTTAAATAGGACTTTATTTCAAGCAGTGACTTAGGTTTTTAGGTGTTTAACAACCTGAAGCGTGTTTTCGGAGGATGCACTGCCTGCATGTCGGCTGTGGTTTTTATTGCATCTTCCTCCCAACAGAATCACCAAAAATACACTCTGCAGCAGCAGCAAAACCCTGCCTTGCACTCAGATATACGTGAGGTTTCGCATCAGATTGTCTCTATAGCAACATTTAGATTCACACTCATTCACTTCAGGAGGAAACCAGTTTATCGGAAAGAGCGGGACATGCTGTAATAAAAAGGAACATCACAATGCAGAATGAATGCACATGCATAGGCCCTAAAAACACTAAAAGTCTGCTCTCCGGCCGTTTTTAAGATCTCCAGTCTTGGTCTGTGACCTGCTGGCATCTGGGTCGAAGCCCGGGAGACCCGAAAGCCAGCGGCGTGGAAAGCAGAAGAGCGTTTTCACACTCATGTCTCCCGTCTGAACACACACTGATCATGTGACACGCGTGGAAGGACGGAAAGATCTCCGCAAACCTACTCTTAAACACTTTCACAAACAAGAAGAGCAGCTGCATGAGTACAAGACTCACACAGAAATGTTCTTTAAGTATTGCTCGTATCAATGTATTAATATTTAATGCATTGAGAAAAAAGTCGTCATTCGCTTAAGCAGGGAATGCAATGTATTTTCTTGCCATTTGTTGCAATGAAGCCGTTACTTTTATTAACAATAATGAAAAAGATCATTTATAAAACGTTTTGAATTCAACCGGTGTGTTTAGTTAGCTTTAAATATAAGAAGTTCACTCTGAAGTTAAACACAAGTCTATATTAGCTACAGACCCAAGTTCTGGGGGAGGAGGAGAGACATATAGAATTATTTCTAATCGTCTGCTGTCGTAGTTCACCTTTCCATAATTTTAGTTTTCCCCCAATTAAAAGATTTTTTTAGTAAAAATCAATAAGCAGAGACAAAGAAACAAAAAAAAGGATAAATAAAATAAATTAAAATAAACATAATTTCTTTTTCAATTCTATGTATTTTATATGTTTTATATGTTCATTAAAAAAAAACTTTTTCGATTACAAAATACGAATAATGAAATACAAAGTTAAAAGAAACGTAAGAATGCATTAAAATAAATGTGTTGGGTTTAAGAAAAAAAAACACACTAATTAAAAAAAAAATAAATAAAATAAAATAATAATAAAATGTGGTAGGATTTCGATTTTCAGATTAGGTCGATGTTTACATTTTACATTTTTACATTTTATTTTCATGATCCACCGCCCATTCATTTAATATTTTACTAATAAAAATAAAATAAAATTTGATGAATAAAATGCAATAAAAATGAGTTACATTTATATTTCATTTTGTGAATGATGCTTTGTTTCGGGTTTAAATGTATTGATTGGCCGGGTTTTCTCACTGAACATCTCTGATGCAAGCCCTTAATGAGTCCATGATGCGGGTAATTAAAATGACAGCTCTGTCCTATTTTACAGCGAAAAAGACGTCAGAATCACGTTCTAGATTCTTTTGAGCTAATGCACGAGGGACACGAGACGTCTCACCTGCGGTATATTTGGAGGAATCTGAGCGTCTCAGATCACGTCCATCGCTTGTGTCTTAATAAAGTAATAACCCTTCCGTGTGTGAAGAATTCAATTAGAAGCACATCTTAATATTACGACGCTTAGAGTGTATGTTCTGTTCTAATGTTCTTTCAGGAATTTTAATAGAAAGTTGGTTCGAACTTATCTTTAATAATGCGTTAACACAACATACATGTAATATTCAGAGATTTTTTCTTCTTCTATAAAGCAGTCATCAGTAGCACAGGTGTATTTGTAGCAATAGTTAATAATGCAAAACTATAGATTTTTCTTTTATGCCAAAAACGTTGTTTTGTAAATGTTCTAAATATAACAAAACTTAATGAAACGCTGCCAGACTCAATTTAAAGGTGATTTTCTCAATACGTCGATTTTTTGGCACCCTCGTATTCCAGATTTTCAAATAATTAAATAAATTATAATCGGAATATTTTAGAATATTCAGAGGACATTTAAAAGTAGCATCTTTAAGTAACGGAATCCTTAAATGGAATGTTCTCTTATTATGTTTTTGAAACATTTTAATAACTGGAACGCTCGGAACGAACTTAATGAGAAAGTCCTGAGGATGGGTTTCCATCCAGACCGTTCTGATGAAACCAAACGGCAAACAAATAAATGCAGGAATAAATGACCTCCTTCAGAAACCGTTCTGATTGCGATGCACCAGAGTGAAGCCAGGCTCTCTCAGCACACTTGAGTGCACTTGAGTACACGGCATGCACACTACACCCTCTAGTGTGTGTCTGGAGAAACACACTGCCATCCAACCCTATTTCTAGCAAAAGAAATATGCATTTGAAATCGGTTTAGATACGAAATAAGAGTCTACTTTCTGAAAGGGAAAAGTTAGTAAAAAAAAATGCAATAATAATAATAATAATAATAATAATAATAATAACAATAAAACAATAAATAAAATAATAATAAAACAATAAATAATATAAAAATCGTAAAAAGTATATATATATATATATATATATATATATATATATATATATATATATATATATATATAAATATAAATATATATATTTTATATATATATATATATATATATATATATATAAATAAATAAATAAATAAATATATATATATTTATATATATATATATATATAAAATAAATATATATATATATATATATATATATATATATATATATATATATATATATATATATATATATAAAATATATATATATGAAGGCAAAAGAGCTCATTTTTATTCAGAGACCCAAAGCGAGAGCAAAAATGCAATTTGGTACAGATGCTAATACTTATATATCTCCAATAAAATGATTTAATAAGATGTTATTAGGATGCTTAGCTTAAAAAAACACTTTTATTTGATTCTATTTTTCAGAGAATGAAGTAAAACTAAGTTGTTTCAGTCCAGTAAGTGTTCACCTGGAAATATCACTAACATATCAAATCAAATCTCGTTGACTTGCATAAAAACCAGCAAATATCTGACGGCAGAAAGACGGGCGACGACGCTGATCCTTTAGAGGCCTTGTATCATGACGCGGACGCTTTTGCGATTCTTCTCGTTTGCGAAGAGAGAAACTCTTTTGTCGTCGCTTTGCATAGAGTCACGTGACGGGATCTAAATCCGGCCTTGATTTGCATGTTTCCATGAGAAGTGATGTGACCCCAGACGTCTTCACGCTCCTGAACAAACGCTACGATCAAGCTTTGGTTATTAAACCCATATTTCTAAAGCACCTGTGGCTCAAACGATGCTTGCAAAACTACGAGTTTGAGAAAAAATGCATGACTTTCCAAAAACCCGAAATGACTAACCGTCTTGATGCGTGATGCATTTGTCCTCTTCACACCCGTGGGAAGCTTATTCAGCAGTTACACCTCATTTCCTGTCTGTACAGGAAACAGCGGGGTCATGGAAGGTCGGCTCGCATATTTCCCATATTTCCTAACGCCGGTTTCCTCTCCGAGCTTCCCGACGTCCCCGTTATCGGTTAGCTCGCTCACGTGAGGCCATGGACTTCAGAGAGACGAAAACAGACCACAAACAAAAGTGGCTTTCGGTGGCATGCAAAATAAATAAAAAAGATTAAGTAAATTAAATAAATAAATATATGGAAAAATATAAATAATAAATAAACGACAAGTTTAATAAATTATTAATTAAATATAAATTAAAAATAAATAAAAGGCAATCAATTAGTTCATAAATACATTTATTAATTGACTTGTAATATAAATAAATAAATAGATATCAGTTATACAGTGTCATATCTGTCTAAAGAAACAATTAAATTGCAATGTGTTTTTGTTTTCATTAAACATTGCATTGATATTTTAATGACGGCATTTCTTATTCTAAAATAAGGGTAAAATAATAAAACATATACATAAAAGCATCAGTTGGCAAAATTTAGCAAACATCTGTGCTTTCCCAGGACTTTGGCTAATGTTTGGCTAAAGCTTCTCCCAGACAAACTTTTTCCAGTGACATATAATATATATTATATATACAATATTAAATGTATTATATAATTAATATATTTGTTCAATGTCCTCAAAATGCACAAAAACATTACCCGCACAATTTTAACTTGAAACGTTCCATTAATGCTCATAAAACAAACATTCATATAATATTCAGACAACATTAGAATTAAAATTTTTGAGTGAAGATCCCTTTGAGGATAATGTTTTCAAAAAATAAAAAAAATATTTTAAATGTAATATCGAGTGTAATAAGCGTCCCGCTTTATATTACCTGCTGTGCACTTACATAAAGAATAAGTAAAAATGTGCACTTTCCGCTACCGATGCGGGATAAGATAAGGTTAGAGACTTAAGATGCAAGTTAAGGCGTAAGGTGTGCAATTTAAAAAACGATAATAATTACAGATGTAATTTAGTGCATGCACAACATGCACGTGCACTGCACTAAATGCAACTTAAAGCGGGGCCTAATGCATCTGTGAAGGCTAGGCCCGGGACAGGACCCCGAGCCCCCGAGGGGCTCCGCGGGGTTTCCAGCGCCCTCTGGCGGCCGCCGAGCTCCTGAGCCCCGGGACTCCTCCCCTAATGCAGACCGAGCGGATCGCTCTTCCTGCGGTGTGACAGCAGCAGCAGCAGCAGCAGCACTGGCGCATCGCGTGTCTTTAATATCCACTCGATTCTTTTCCTCTCGCGCTGAGCTATTAATACAGCCTCATCTGGTCTCCCTCCCTCTGGACGGACTGCAGGACGGAGCGGGCTTCTCGAAAAAAAAAAAAAAAAATGGCCAACAGAGATGATGAATACGATTTCTTGTTCAAAGGTAAATTCTGCATTCCCTTATAGCGACCGTTCATAATCCATCCATTGTTCCTGACCTATAGATCCGACGGGCTGGTGTGTATGTTTAGCTGCGGCACCCGTCCGAAACCGTGGCATAAATAACAGGCTTTGAGAGAGAAAGTGACGCCCGCAGAGGCATCGATACACATCCATCGATCAGCAAAACATCTGTTTGTGAGCCTGGATGCTTTCACGCGGGATCTCGGGGCCTAGATGATGAGAAATTAACATGCATTTTTAAATCTATGCCAAACGAGCCTTGAATGCTACGATTTAGGACTAAAAACGGCCTCTGGTTTGCTTTTCGGTGCCATCTAATGATGCTTTTTCTGTTATTAGAGCCTGACAGAGAACGTCCCCGTAACTTTCGGTAAATGTCAGAGCAGATAGTCTTGAAATAATCTTTATGGAACGTTCTCGTGCCGTTATTAATATGAGGCATGGACGTTCTCGTAATGTTGCGAGGAAACGTTCCGACAACACGTTATCAGAACGACCTTGTTACAACTATTAGTGACGTTATCAGTAAGAAAAGAACGTTCTCGTAACATTTTTAAAACGATGTAATGGAATGTTTCTCTAACCTAGAAGAACATAAACATTGAACGATTTATGACGGCTTTAAAATAATAAAAATGTGTTTAAACGCTTATACATATATATATATATATATATATATATATATATATATATATATATATATATATATATAATGGGTGTTTTAAATGTTGAAAGAGCATTCAAATGTAACATTTTTAATCTAACCAAGAAGAAACATTTAAAAAAAGCTGAACGTTCTGAACGTTTAAAAATTGTATTTTAAAAACATTTAATGAATATAAAAAAACAGTTAGAAATACAATTATTTTGAAAGTTTCAAAAGAACAGAACGGAACGTTTCTCTAATGTTTGCACAACCTAAAAATGCATTCTTTAAATATAAAAAAAGAACGCTCAAAGTAACACTCTTAAAGTGATAGAATGTTTTAAATGTAACATCTAATAATGTGTCTCTAACGTTTACGTAACCAAGAAGGAACGTTCCCACGCTTACGTTAGCGGAACATTAATATAACATTTTTTTTTTTTGATAGCTGGGTAGAGAAAGCGTATTTTAAAAGTAACACGCATGATGATAGTTAGGCCACATGCTGATGTTCTGTCCTGCTGCTGATTGGTTACATTGTAACTACGACTGTGTGGCGTCACATGATCAAAGTCTGACGCGGCAAATCTGTTTTCACCAAATCAGCAGCTCGTGAAGATCAAAGTTCAGCTTGACTTCCTGGTGAAGACGACGCGAGGACATGAGCCCGAGCTGAAGGAAATCAATGAGCAGCTCACCTGGAAAACAAAACTTTACCGACCCTCTTTTTAATAAGAAACGCAGCACGAGATGAGTTTGGGAGACCGTCTGAGCCCCAGCGAAAGTGAAAGCGGCCTCAACTTCATTCCAGACGTCACAAGGCTGTCAGACCTGCGAAATAAATAAAATAAAACAAGCAATTCGAGAGAGAAAGAGAAATTACTTTTGGTTGCACCTGTCAACGGTAACTCAATTGAGGACGTTTATAAACCACCAATATTTTCTCTCTGGCCATTAACAAAATTGAAATATTATTTGATTTTAAAATGGCTCTTTCTGTAAGAATATGTGTTAAAATGTCATTTATTTCTGTGATCAAAAGCTGAATTTTTCAGCATCATTACTCCAGTCTTTAGTGTTATGCTAAAAACGCTGATTATGAACGATGTCGAAAACGGTGATCGATGCTTTTTACTTTTCACGACTCCTCGATGAAGACGTTCAAAATCGGGTTTTCTTTTTGCAACTTTACAAGCGTGGCTTTTAAAAGGAGTCGGTCTTGATATCTTGCCCTTATGGGATGGCCTTCTTCTGCCCTCAGTGGTTCTGATCGGAGATTCTGGCGTCGGGAAGAGTAACCTGCTGTCGCGCTTCACGAGGAACGAGTTCAACCTGGAGAGCAAGAGCACGATAGGAGTGGAGTTCGCCACCAGGAGCATCCAGGTGGACGGCAAGACGATAAAAGCTCAGATCTGGGACACGGCGGGGCAGGAGCGCTACAGGGCCATCACCTCCGCGTGAGTGCATGACAAATACAGCAATACTGCAGTGCGTACGGTACCTCAGACAATACCGTAGCTCTAGCCAGTGTTACTGTAGGGATTTTTACCGCTCGTCTTGACACTGAGGTCAATACGTGACACCCTGGCACATTTTTTATTACGCTGATATAGCTATGTATCGCGGCGGTGCAGAATTGAAACGCTAAATGCTAAGCATAAACATCTCTATGTCTGGACGCTAAGTCACTTTTCAAATCTCCCAGCATATTAATATTGTTTTGAAGTCATAACGTGTGCGTGTGCGAAAGTTCTGCTTTATCGTTGGAAAATTTGTGGGAAAAGGAGTAAAAGGTGTTCATTTATTTTGGGAATTCAAACGATACGTGCCAAGATCCGTTAGGTAGCTAGTAGTAGTAGTTTTTGTCATTTTGGGCAAGATTTTGTTGTTTATTTTTAGTGCAATTTCAGGTTTTTTGTTTTTTGAAACTGAATGGAAATGAAAAATGTTGCTGAAATAAATGCATTTTATTATATTGCAGTTAAAGCTTGTTTTAAGTAATATATAGACATTACTCAGTAAGCTTGAGTTCACTCTAAATCTACCACGATGCTTGTTTCTTAGTATTTTTCAGGCGGGAAACGAGCTGACAAAATAAACGTATTTGCATTTGTGGCTGTTGATAAGTGAGCAGATGTGGTTTTGGTTCCCCAATGTCAAAAACAAATAAATTTTGGTTTATTTTTGTTAAAATGTAAATATTAGACGAAAAACGAAAACGACACGCGAAAAAAAAGTAAACTAAAATGATTAAGTAAAAAAAAAAAAAGTAATGTTGCCCAGGCAACTAACTGAAATAAGTTGCCATAGCAATATTGATAAAATTAAATTAAATAAAAAAAGTAAAACTGAACTACAGCTATGAGCAATATTAAATGGTAAAAACAGGTTACTACTACAGTCAAAATACACGTTACATAAATATTACAGGCACAATTAAAATTAAATAAAATAAAAATAAAGTAGTGCTGTTAAATGATTTATTGCATCTATAAAAAAAAGTTGTTTATTTTACATAATATATGCACATGTACTGTCTGTATTTCTAATGCATATATAAATTATATTTTATATTATATCTAATAACATTTAACATATAAACATAAGAAATATAAGCATGCACGTGTTTGTATATATATATATATATATATATATATATATATATATATACACACACATATATATACATATATTGATAATATTTTAATAAATATATAAATATTTTGGATCGTGATGAATCATTTGATATAATCATTTAAATTAAAATAAAATGTATTCACTCAACGATACAAAACCTGGACCTAAACGTCGAGTAAAACTAAGAAGCGCTAATGTATTTGTGTTCTGATATCTCAGGTACTATCGCGGCGCGGTCGGAGCGCTGCTGGTGTATGATATCGCCAAACACCTGACCTACGAGAACGTGGAGCGCTGGCTGAAAGAGCTGCGAGATCACGCCGACAACAACATCGTCATCATGCTGGTGGGGAATAAGAGCGACCTGCGCCACCTGAGAGCCGTTCCCACCGACGAGGCTCGAGCCTTCGCAGGTACCGCAAAACTCATGTAGAGGAGCAATGGGTGCCGTCAGAACCTTCTCACCTTACTCCATCAGGTCAAAATAATCCAAAATAAGGCTTCCACCCCGTGAAAAATAGTGGTCCGGTCTGAAACGGGAGAGAAAGCTGCACAGATCAAGCACTGTTTATAATTATATTATTATTTTTACATATTATTTTATTCAAAGCGACTGAAACAATGATATGAAAGTCTCAGTTAGCTCAATGCAGTACAAGGATTCTTTAAATAAAAAATAAATAAAAATAAAACCAATAGAATAGAAAAATAACAGCAAGCTTTAGAGAGATTTTGTTAATTGTATAATAATATGAAGAAAATACTGAAAATATGAAATATGAAGTATATATATATAATGTATAAAAGTTTTATAATTTATAAAAAATAAATAAAATAAAAATAAATAAATAAATATATATATAACAGAGATAATTGCCAAGTAAATATAAAGAAACCAAATCCTGTTTTAAGACTTAAATTAAATTAATAAAAGTATATGTAATATGACGAAGTGTGTGTATCTGTGTGTGTGTGTGTGTGTGTGTGTGTGTAGTATAATAAGTAACAAAAAGGAATCAATAGAATAGAAAAAGAATAGAGAAGCTAGTGTTAGAGTTGGTTAACAAGCAGTTTGGGTTTTTTTAAAATTCTAGATTAGAATAGAGTTTGCAAGCCAAAACAGTCCATAACAGCTCTAAACAAATATGTGTCTGGATGGAAGTAAGTGTCATTAAAAACACTTTAATGCTGGATTCGTTTGATCTTTCCTCTTCTTCAGATGTTTGGACTCTCATTCTGACGGCACCCATTCACTGCTGAGCAAATGATGTGCTGCATTTCTCCAAATCTGACGGTTCCTTTAAAAAGAGAAAATATTTGCTCCGACAGCGATTCGTAATTCTACACAGTGTTGTGTTTAGGATGAACTTGAACTACATTGCTTTTTACGATAATCAGGGCATTAGATTAACCTCAAACAGAGCAAAGCATCTTCATTAAACCAGTCATAAGTTGGAGAAATTAATTCTAGCGTTCAGCAAGGATGCATTCAATTATATTTTAACAAAATATCCGACGCCGTTCTTTTGAACTTCCGCCGTTTTCACTGTATTTCTGATCAAATAAACGCAGCTTCGGTGACCAAAAATATTAAAATTGCTTCATGCAAATAAATAGATTCGCTCAGGAATGAACTCGGCTCATGTTTTGTGAACACGATTCGTTCAGTGTGAAGCTTTGCGTTGTCCGTGGATGCTTCAGGAACGCGGGGGTACTAAACACTTTCCGCTCGCTTCCAGAGAAAAACAACCTGTCGTTCATCGAGACGTCCGCTCTGGACTCGACCAACGTGGAGGAGGCCTTCAAGAACATCCTAACAGGTACAAACCGCTCACGGGAGCCATGAATCCCAGGACAGCGGCGTCTTATGTAACTTTAAGAGTGCAGCATCGGCCTTCTGCTAAGCTGCGAATGCCTGCCAGGAATTATGGGGATTTTGGAGAGATGTTTTAGAAAGGGTGTAAACCTTAAATGACGCCATTCTATACTAGATGACGCCGCTTTTACAGGAAATAAAAAGCTACTGGAGGGACGAATGCAAATTTTACATCCACATATTTAAGAAGTTAATGTAATACATTGAGAATAGGGTCATCACTAAAACTCAAATTAAACATTCTTGACTAAAAACACCTTATAATACTAGTATTCGTTTAAAAACCTAAAGCTAAATAAGTGTTGAGTTGAGTATATATATATATATATATATATATATATATATATATATATATATATATATATATATATATATATATATATATATATATATATATATATTTTTTTTTTTTTTATATATATATATATATATATATATATATATATATATATATATATATATATGTATAATGTTTGTGAAGAAAAATAAGATATAATATGAAGAATATACAGAAAATAAGTATGCAGGAATACATACAGCGAGTACAGAAAGTATTCAGACCCCCTTGAATTTTTCACTTTGTTATATTGCAGCCATTTGCTAAAATAACTTATCATTAATCATTAACGTTCACACAGCACCCCATACTGACAGAAACAGAATTGTTGACATTTTTGGCGATTTATTAAAAAAGGAAAAACTGAAATCTCACATGGTCGTAAGTATTCAGACCCTTTGCTCGGTGTTTAGTAGAATACAGCCGTGAGTCTTTTTTTGGGAGAGATGCAGCAAGTTCTTCCTCCGCCCTTCCTCTCCCGTTCTGTCAGGCTGGATGGTAGACGTTGGTCTCTCCAGAGACTCTCAGTTGGGTTTAAGTCAGAGCTCTGGCCGGGCCGCTCAAGAACAGTCACGGAGTTGTGAAGACGCTCCTTCATTATCTTAGCGGTGCTCTTAGGGTCATTGTCTTGTTGAAGCCCCGACTGGTGGAGGTGCAGTGATGGTTGACTTTCTACAACTTTCTCAGCCTCAGTGTTCTTTGGGTTCTTCTTCACCTCTCTCTCCAAGGCTCTTCTCCCCTGATAGCTCAGTTTGGCCGGCCGGCTCTAGGAAGGGTTCTGCTCGTCCCAAACGTCTTCCATTTAAAGATTATGGAGGCCACTGTGCTCTTAGGAACCTTAAGTGCAGCAGATTTTTTTTTTTTTGTAACCTCTGCCAGATCTGTGTCTCGCCACAATTCTTTTCAGGCAGTTCCTTTGACCTCACGATTCTGGTTTGCTCTGACATGCGCTGCGAGCTGTAAGGAGCGTGTGTGTGTGTCCTTCCTAATCAAGTGTAATCAAACACAGCTGGACTCAGATGAAGGTGCGGAACCATCTCAAGGGTGATCAGAAGAAATGGACAGAACCTGAGATAAATATACGAGCGCCACAGCAAAGGGTCTGAATACTTACGACCATTTAATAAAAAAGAAAATATCAAAGCTGCAAAAATGTCAAGAATTCTGTGTTTTTCTGTCAATATGGGGTGCTGTGTGTACATTAATGAGGAAAAAAATGAACTTAAAAATGGTTGCAATATAGCATAGAGTGATAGTGAGTCCCCACTATATATATATATATATATATATATATATATATATATATATATATATATATATATATATATATATATATTTAAAAGAAACAGATACATAGATAGATATATAGATAGATGTGAAGAAATATATTTTAAAAATATAATTGCTATTTTAATATAACTTTAAAATTGTTATTTTAATAAACATTTTTCTGCAGTATTAACTTATTTTCTTATTATAAAAAAATAAAATAAATAAATAAATAAATAAATAAATATATATATATATATATATATATATATATATATATATATATATATATATATACATACAATTTTCTTTTTGCTTTTTTATGCGAAAAGTGAAATATTTATATTATAAAAATGTTTTAGCATTAACCTAGTAAGAATTTAATAGGACAAATAAAGAGATAAACAGATTTTGAAAACTAAATAAGAAACCAAAAGATTCAGTTAAAATTGAAACGGATAAATTATGGGAAAGATTATGGGAAACATACATACATGAATGGTTTTACAGTAACCATGACAATCAACAGTTTACCTCTCTCCCTTTCTCCCGCGTCTTCAGAAATTTATCGCATCGTATCACAGAAGCAAATCGCTGACCGATCGGCTCACGACGAGTCGCCGGGAAACAACGTGGTGGACATCAGCGTCCCGCCGACCACAGACGGCCAGAAGGGCAACAAACTGCAGTGCTGCCAAAACCTGTAACCACGGCAACCAGCCTCACCCGCCACTCATCCGTCTCCCTCCATGTCGTGCGCTCGCCATTTATTTGTGTAACATATGTATATTTTTCTTTTTTGATAGCTTGTCCGCTCACGTGCCATGAGTAAACTTGTACAGCATCCGTCTGTGCTCTGGTTTATTAGCTGCAAGACTGCGCTTGAAACATGACCGTTAGTCAATATCACACGCTCGTAGAGATTCACGGAGAAAAACGTGACAAGACCTGGAGCTGTCCTCTGCTAGCGTCAGCTCCATCTCAGGATCACGTGAGCGCGCCTTTCCCTCCGAAATCGGAAGAGTTTTTAATCGTACAATTAATAATGATACGTTTAAAAAAATTGTCGTATGTAAAAATCCGCTGTATTTTCAATCAAATCCAGACATTTTGTTACAGTAACGCAAAATTCTGTATAAATATTACAAAATCTAATATATACGGTGTATATGTGTGTGTTTCTTCCGTAAAGAAAAATGTCATTAAACTATATAGAAAAAAATGCAAATGCAAAAACATTTTGAGTATTTCACAAAATGCTAAAATGTTTTTAATGGCATTATATATATATATATATATATATACATTATATATATATATATATATATACACATATATATATATATATATATACATTATATATATATACATATACATTATATATATATATATATATATATATATATATATATATATATATATATATATATGAACATGCAAAAAAATTTACACACATATATATACGCTGTATGTTGGATTAAATTTTTAGTATTTATGACATTTTCATGAATTTCCCTCATTCAATTATTGCAATATTATTTTTTCTTCAATACCGTATAACCTCACGCTTTCTTGAGGCTGACCTCGATGTTCTTCGGCGGCGGGCGGTGAAACCTTCGTCTATTCCTGTCTGAGGGGAGGAAGTGATATTTACAGCAGACAGGAAGTCCCGCCTTCACAAACGCATCTGTATTCTGGTACATCAAATAAGAAACACACTCGTGTGGAAACAGATCGTGTCAGGCTAAACAGATCAGCAGGAAAAAAAAACTAAAAACGTTGGTATTCTGGATTTTTTTTGATTTATCTGGGGTCATTATTGTCAAACACACCTTAATGTCTCTATGAAGTCTCATGAATGCTGGTCTGGAGGTTCGCTGTGAACACACACACACACACACACACACACAACTATTTGTAATTATCAACATTTTCAATTAAAAATAAAATGATGCTTAAATTGTGAATACTAATCTATTGCGTCAATTATGCATCAAAATAAACATGATACACATGATATGATCCACTTCCTCTTTCTCCTGCGTCTCTGGACGGAACATTGCATTATGGGAAAAAAAGTAGCTTTCATTCTGCATCGGCAATTCTATTAATAATTGCTTAAAATAAGACAAAAAAAAATGTATATAAATAATTACAATTAGAAACAAAATGTAGATAAAATGTTTAATCTGACAGAAATATCAAAAGAACGTATGGTGCTTCTACAGTGTATAAGAAACATTATTAAGATTATTATTCATCTATTAATAATACTTTACTGACAATAAAAAAATAAAGGTTAAAGGCATGAATTATACAAAAATTATAATTACAAACATCTGTAATCTAACGTCAATATTTTTCAGATTCAGACTATAAATAAACTTTTATGAATAATAAATGGATAAAAAGTATCTTTCATACTTCACTGGCAATGATCATAAAAATAATAATAATAATAATTGCTTAGAAATAAGAGAAACTATTCGCAAATAGAGTAATTAAAAAACAAATAAACTATAGCAAATTTTTTATTATAACTACAAACTATTAAAGCAAGGTATAAAAAGATATAGATATGATAAGATAGAAAAAAAAATATTTAAATTGTCAGCAATATGAATTAATTGTGGTTTATTATTTTTTTTAAATGTTGCACTTCTACTATTATATATATATATATATATATATATATATATATATATATATAAAATAATTTAATAAAATAATATAATAAAAAAGGCTGAGTTAAATTGATCAGAAGCGGCCTTTATAATGTTACAAAAGACTTCTGCTTCAAACAGATGCTGTTCTTTTGAAAAACGCTGAAAAATAAAAAGCTGTGCATCGCGACTCTTTTCAACACTGAAATATTAGAATTATTAGAACGGTCTCTGAGTAATGACGCTGAAAAGTCATGCATCACGGAAATAAATTCAATTTGAGATAGAAGACAGATAGATAGAAAACAGCTGTTTTAAATAGAAATAATATTTCGCAAATTAGTTTTTCATCGATTAAACGCCACTTGATGAGCAGAAGAGACTAAAACACCACTCGAACACAAGCATAAAAAAATGAAATTATGACAAAACAGTCAATAAAATAAAGAAAAATAAATTAGATTGATGCGATATTTCACCAAAAAAAAAAAAAAAAAAAAAAAAAAAAAAATATATATATATATATATTGAATATATATTAAATTTATATATTGAATATATATTGAATTTCATATATGAAAATGTTTATATTTTGCCTAAAGTAATCTAATCCTAATAATAATAGAATAAATTTAAAAAGAAATAATACATTTTCATTATGGTAAAGCAAAACAAAATGAAAAAATACAAATAATAATAAAAAAAAAATACTTAAAAAAATTAAAACAATTATCCTACTGGTTGTGTATTTAAAACTGTACATTTCAGTCAAAGAATGAAAAATGATTTGATGTGTATGTAACGTAAATGAT
>NW_025048437.1:335000-340000 GCF_018831695.1 Puntigrus tetrazona | reverse complement strand
ATTTTAGGCCTTATATATCTGAACCGCATCTAAAACTTCCATCCATTTGGATTACACGCTTTGAACATAAACTAAATGAATCTGATGCAGTTAGCATCTCTGCAAAATAAATAAATTATCATCAGTTTGATCCCAAAGATGCTGGCTATTAGTTGCATTTTTATTTTAATGAAATAAGCCCATTTTAGTATTTAATTGAATTTAGTACTATTACAAAAATATGATCTGTTTCCTCGATTCATTACTAAATATATGCATCACATTAGGTTTATTAGTTTAGGTTAATCCTGAGAAAGCTGAAATAAAATATAACAGAAATATTAGATGTTATTTGATACGTTAGCTTTTTGTTAAATGTTCCCTTTTTTTTAAATTTAATATTATAATATATTTTGAGCATAACTTGTCATTTGCATTGCTTCAAGATTTTCTAAACTATTAAAATAAAGCAGAAATACAATATTATGAAAGAAATATATATATAAAAAAAATATATATATATATATATATATATATATATATATATATATATAAATAAAAAAAAAAAAAAAAAAAAAATATATATATATATATATATATATATAAAATAAAATATTAAAATAATATTTAACCATCCAAACAGTAGTGTTAAAATGAGTATAGCTCAAATAAAAATATAGTGCTTCACACATTCACATTTATGCATTTGGCAGATGCTTTAATCTACAGCAAAGTTAAACAAAGCATTGACTCAGAGCTCAAACAAATAACTGAATCTACGATGAATATATTCTGGGCCGAGTGCTGGCGGTATGAGATGATTTGGTTTGCACATACTGCGTCTCAGGGACGTCCGGCTCCTCGTCCTCCTCCTCGTCTTCCTCCTCGTCGTCGTCTTCTCTCTCTCTCTTCACCTCCACCTGCACAGTGATGGTCTGCTGCTCTTCCTCATGTGTCCTGCCGAAACAAGCACATTCTGCTAGAAACACCCACCCAGCACAATCATTTTTGACTCGTCGTCTAAACATTCTCACGTCCGAATGCCTTTCTTTCAAAAGCTAAGTCTCAGGACAAAATGTGGCGAAATCAAATGAGTTTGTGCATGACTTTCAAAACAAATTCAATTAAAAAATACAAATAAATTATTCAAAGAGAGATTATTTTCCTGCCACCGCTGGCAGCTATTTGTGTTCAGCACAAAAATATCTATTTTTTATTCAATTAAAACCACTTATTTTAACTTAATTTTGATAAAATGTCTTAGGTCATTTAGCAGGTAAGGTACTCACGTTTGGCATAATGATTAATAAACAATCTCTATTATAATTCTATTCTTTAAAAAAAAATTCACTTTTAGACTTTATTATTAATTTACTGGTATAAAATTTTATTGCATTAATTTACTGCATTTAAAAAAAAAAAAAAAAAACCAACACTGGCTTTTGTAATCTTTTTTTATTCAATCTATTGTTTCTTTTTATTTATTACACAATTAACAAAAGCAAAAAAGGCCTCTAACATTAGCTCGCTCTGTTATTTTCTATACTATCTGTTTTCTTCCTATTATGAAGTATCTGCTCTTTTGTTTGGTTTTGATCGCTTTCATGGTCCTCACTTTTAAGTCTCTTTGAATAAAAGCGTAAAATGTAATGTAAATGTAAACTAGCTGAACAGTTATGAACATAAACAAAAATACAGTAACAGCAATGAAGCTCACCTTCCTTCAGCGTCTTTCAGAGACAATGTGTGCCTCCTGTGAAAAGAAAAAGGAAAAAATATATTTAATATAAATAGATATTCCTATGCAGGTGGTCAGAAAACCTTTATCTATTATTTTTATGCATACGCATTTTATGATCTCACGAATACTTATTACTACAGCTATAACACTTATCAGTTCTTTGTTTCACATTTAAAAGGCATTAAAAAATGTCTTCGCGTGCGACAAAGGATCTGAAAATATTATGAATGCATTTTAACTTTGCCCGCAATAATTTATGATAATATATAGGTTAATGATGCGCTTCACACGAAGCCTGAGCAGACGCTGACCTGTAGCGCGGGTGCTCTGTGGTGTCTGACGGAGAGCGCTCTGGGATAGATATGGAGGTGTTGGAGGACAGGGTCGTGGCCACAGACGCCGTGGTCGCTTCCTCGAACGACGGAGGAGTACAGGACTGCAGACCTGAGACCAGAAATAAGAATCATTCTGCGTTCTGCAGAAGAAAGGCTTTCATTTCTGGGTAACTGTCTCTTTAACCCAACACAAACATTACGGGGATGTTACTTTTAAACGAACATTCTGAAATTAGTAGGAAAATTCAAAAAATGCCAAATATGTCTTCCACCGTCTTGTGGCGCGAACAACAAATAGCATTTTTGCATTGAATTTGTTAACACTATCAGGTTTAGGGTTGATTTGGTGTGGGGCATGTTTTCCAACATGATAGAGCGTTAACTTTTAGCGACAGTGTTTTGGTTACAGACCCATACCAGCGTGATAAAAACGCGCCAGGGTTCACGTATTGAACCTGCGTTTTAGCACATACAATATTTTTGCATAAAAAATGCGCACAGAGGAACATATTTTTATTAGACCGGGTTGGATAAAGCATATATATAATGTTTCATTACACTTAACATTTTAGAAAACTTGTAATGCAAAAAAATGCAATTATTAACGTGATCAGCTGGTATATTTTGTACCCTATACACCAGCGGTGTCTTGCCTTAAGATCGTTTTTTTAATTAGATGCATTGCACAATACAGTCTGAATTGAGAGTAAAAGAAGTAATAATATATAGTCGCATCTCCCTGGTGAAAGCTGGCTTCTCTGCAAAACAGTACTTATTTAAAGCATGCACGTAAAGCGGGATCCTCACCATCGTTCTCCAGCACGGGGAAGCTGCGGGCTCCTCTCAGGTCGTAGATGTTCTCGTCTCTCTCTGAGGGAAGCTGGCTGGCCGACCAGGCCGCTCCGGGGCCGCCGAGTTTGGGCACGGTCAGCGCCGCTCGGCCCTTCTTCGCAGGAGAAGCCTTCAGAGCTAGAAAGACCAGAATCAGACATCTGTTAAATCACGCCGTCTCCTTCAGATCTTCCAGCTCATCCGCGTCACTTTCAGTTGTTTGTCTTAATTTAATGGCTTGGATGCATTTGCAAAAAACAGAAATCGTGTTATAAAAATATGCACTTCAGAGCACCTAAAACGACCCACTTCTGAGCAATATAAAACAAGTAACAGGAAGTCACTGGTATTTACTGCAAAAACTGTCCATAAAGAAGCAGTATAACGACATTACAAGCTTTAATCAATATATCATTTAAACTAAAGCAAATACAAATAGTAATTTATCCCAGTGTCTTTCGCATCTGCAGCCGAAGCAGGGGGTTTCTTATTTAAAGCAACGGAGAAAAAAGGCGGCATGCATCAAGAAGCGGCCCCCGAAGGCTCCTGACCAAGCATTAATATGTGATTAATACGTTACTCACAAGTGCTTTTCTTGAACACAGTGCTGCTCATGAACCTGAAGAAGCGGTCAGCGTAGAAGTTCGGCCGGTGGACAGAGACGGTGTCCTGAGGGACGAAAATAAAACAAAATAAAACTGTGATTTACATTAGAAATGTAGGAGAAAATGATTACTCAGTAAAATTGTTTCTAAAAGAACATTTGTACTTAGATGCAATGATTTATTTCAGGATGAAATACGACATTTATGGGAATTGCAGCCGTCGGGTTTGATTTCGACGCTTTCAAGTGTACGTATAAGAGACTAATAAGAGAGATCCGTCAGAATCCAGCGTGACAGCGTTTCAGGGAGAAAAACACAGACTGGAACTGAAGCGGAGAGAAACAGACGCTGGAAAGTGAATGGAAAGAGATGTTCTCTCAGACACGAGTGATCCTTATCAAAGTCTGCTCGCTGTCAGTCTCAGACACACACACACACACACACACACACACACACACACACACACACACACACACACACACACACACACACACACACACACACACACACACACACACACACACCCCTCATGCATTAATAAAGGAAGCCACGGGGTGAAATTACCCCACAAGGTCATCAGGAACACATTCGGCATTCACCTTCACAAATAAAGTGTGTTTAGAACAATATTTCACCCCAAACACTACACTGCTCCTGCACCGCATGAAATATATAAAATACATTTTAAAAGGGCTCAAGATAAAATATTAAATAAAAACTGAAAAAGTAAAAAAAGTAAAATAAATAAATAAATAATAATAATATACACGCATTTACCCAATTAAGTGTTAAAATTAATTTTACTTATTTTTTTAAATAAATGCATAGTATAGAAAATGTCTAAAACAAATGTTATCATGATGTTTAAAATAAATAAAGAATTTAATATTTAATAATTATTTTTAAATGCTAATAAGGTTTGAGATTAGTAAGGAATCATAATGAAGCGTATGATTTATTGGGGAAGGATATGAATAATTAGCGTTCATACTGTAGATGTACAGCATCAAAAGTTTTTTTTTTTACTTTTCAGCCGCTTACACACACTTTTGAAACTTTGAATGCAAGAACTACACAAAGAAACACACACGCTGCAAAACGCCTCTCTTAAAAATGAAGCGCCGCGTTCAAAATGCCGCGAACACATAAAAAGCCAACATTTGCAAGCATCTTTGCCGTGGCGTTAATTCCTGTTAGATTTGGTGTTTCAAGTGTTTCGTGAAGTCAAAGGTCGAGGCTCAGTGTGTGGTTTTGCAGATTTAGTTTGTGTGACAACTTAAGATTTTGTGTGTAAGCGGTTGAAAAGAAACTGCAATGCTCTGAGATGGCAGACAGGAGGATTATAACACATTATAAGAGTGAAGAAGATGATGATGATGATGGGGTTTCTCACCCCGTCGTGCACCAGAGCCTTCCACGTGTGTTCCAGCTTCTTTATGAGTCTGCAGGAAAACACAAACGGAGAACTTACAGTCCTCTAAAAACTGTTACATAAGAGCATAAAACCAC
>NW_025048437.1:317500-332500 GCF_018831695.1 Puntigrus tetrazona | reverse complement strand
ATCAGAAAAAAAAGCCGAGTTATTTGCGATGGCATGCTCCGGTCTCTCTCACCAGACAGTCTCTCTGGAGCGTCTTCACCAGGGCGTTATAAGTGTCCACATCCAGTAAGAGTCCCTCCTGGACGTCCTGCATGAAGTCCAGGTCTTTGAAGGTGGGCTTGGACTTCTCGCGCTCTTTCTTGGACGCCCGCCGCTTGTACGTGGAGCCCTTCAGGTCGAACTTGAGGTGCATGCGAACGATGCGCGGAAGGATGTTATTCATCACCACGATCCGGATGTTCTTCCCTCCGGACTGAACGCAGTACAGGCCGAAGAACTTAGGCAGAAGCGTGCGAGGATTCTGGTTCAGGTTCTGCGAGACGGACAACAGAGAGTCAGAAAACCTGAGGGAAAGAGCTATGGAGGTGTCCTGATAAGTTCACGTTAGCTCACAGCGCATCGACTAATGTTTACGCTCAACTAAGAAGCATAGTTTGTGTTAACTAATGTCAATGTTAATACCTCGTTGTAAAATGTTATTACCTACGGAACAAAAAAATATGGACATGCATATGTTTTTGCTTTTAAACTGTTACTGTAAGGGTTGCATATATTACCATTTTTAAGTATTATTATGACGTTTGAATTCAATATCATACTGTGGAAAATAATAAATAGTAACCATGGTAACCACAATAATAATTGTAACCACCACTGCAAACAGTAAACAGAACAAAACAAAATCATAACAAAATTCTGAAAAAATAGCATTACAAAAATAAATAAAAAAAATAAGATGTAAATTGTATTTAATGATACTTTTTAAAGTGTATATAATATTTACATTTTCACAAACTGTACATATATTTTACACTGTATATATATATAGAGAGAGAGAGAGATATTTTGAACACAAATTAAGCACTAATTCGTGACATTTCAATCCTTAAAGCAACTGAAGAAGAGGAGTGTTTATTTTTTCATATAATTTAAACATTTAGTATTTATTTGTTTATTCTTTATATTTTCATCTGCTGAATGATGCAATTTTTTTTTAATCATAACCTTAAAAACATTTTTCTTACTTGAAATAAAATACATTCATATATATATATATATATATATATATATATATATATAAATAATCAACTAATTAAAAATAGAAATTGTATTTTTGCTAGTTGCCAAGGAAACATTTCTCATTTTCATTTTAAGATGCAGATAAATAAGTGAAGATGACTAATTAAAATAATGAAACTAAAACTTCATTTAAAAAAATTCGAACATAACAATGACCCGAAACATTAACAAACTAAAATGAAAAACACAATTTAAAAACTATAATCGTATATTTTACAACAATAACAAATGGCCCTTTTTTTTTCTTCAATAAGCACAATAGCATTTTTTAAACCCAGACTCAAATGCATTTCTGCAACAGCTTCCCATTAGTTCTGAAGCAGGCCTGCGTGCAGATGCATGCTTTGAGCAGAAGTACTGGAGCAGCAGGTCTGCTAGCGTGACGCAGCTGAACCGGACTCACCATGTAGTATCCTGGAAGCAGCTTCTGCAGGAACTCAGCCTCTTTGTGCATGACGGTCTTCAGGATGAACTCATCGTCTCGAGTCACGTAGAAGATGGAGCCGCTGGCCCCGGGGTTCGAGAGCTCGATCAAGGGCTCGTTACAGAGAGAATACTGCGACAAACACAGAGACACTGCCTTTAGTGAGATTAATGATAGGATGCAGCTCTCCACCGACACCTTTCACTTCATAATAATCATTATTTAAAAATTGTTGTGTTCCGCAGGAGTAAGAAAGTTCCCTAACAAACAAATGACAAACATGATATTTTTAAGTAGAAAAAAATGAATTTTTTCTTGAATTATCTTTGTTTTATTCAACTATGATAAAGGCATTTTTTAAATAATCTGAAACAGTGTTATTTTAATCAAATTAATATATCGTTTTTATTAATATTTAGAATTATTTCAATATATTATATTTTTTAATTTAAGGTAAAGTTTTAGTCGTTTTGATAATTCATAATTTCCTTGTTTCTTATATATCTAAAAATATATATTTTTATTTATTTATTTTTTTTTTTTACATAATGAATTTGCTTCATTGCGTGAACCACTTCTTTTTTCAAAACAGAAGCAACATAAGGGCTAGGATCACACACACACACACACACACTCACACACATTTCTGTCCCTGTAAACCACAAGTACCAACACACACACACACACACAAAAGGAAAGCATTAGAGTTGTAATCACCATCTGTCTCAGGTTGTGTGTGTGTGTGTGTGTGTGTGTGCGCTTATAAAGCACCCATGGGTTTTCACACACACCTAGCATGTTTCAGTTTCGTTTAAGCTCCAGACGCTGTGATATCATAATTAGGCATTAACCTTCCCGTGACCCTCAGAACAGCGCTGACCGCACACTCATCCAGCACAACTCAACACCTAGATCCAAATCTGCTCCAATAGGAACATTACAGCACACGATTCAATACAGTGCAATGCAACACAGTGTACTTAAATGGGAGAACTGTTTTACTTTTAATAAAACATACACTAGCATTCGAGCGTTTGGGGTCAGTGCAGACATTACAGACTTTAACAGTGTCACAAAAGACTTTTTTTAATTAAATGCTGTTCTCATTCATTTTCTATTCATCTGCGAAACCTGGAAAATTAAAACATTGCGCGGCCCAACTATTGATAGCAATCGGGAATGTTTCACGCTAGGATGATTTCTGAGACTGGAGTCATGATGCTGGAAGTCTCACCAGGTAGTCGTCCGGTCGGATGCCGAAGAGCTCTCTGAAGTAGCGGAACGCCACCGGAGCGTAGGTTTTAAACCTGAAGTCTGGGTAGTGATGCGCCGGCGTCAGGTTACTGCCTTCACTGAGACACACACACACACACACACACACACACACGATCTGGATCATCTGAGTGGAAGACAATTCTTTTCAAAGACATTATAAAATCACATGAACCGTTTTATAATTGTATTTATATTTTGCTTCTAGCTGCTTGCACACATTTTCAAATCTTTGCCTTTTTTTTTTTTTTTTTACTTTACTTTTTGTGCGTTAGAGAATTGTGCAAAACGTGCTTTTTTTGTGTTAGTAGCCGAAAAAACCTCAGCCCATGAAGCGCTGCAAATGATGTACTACATAATACACTATTAAAAACATGCACTATAAAAATAGACAGATTCTTTTTTTCACTTGATATTTTTGTCTTGTTGTCTAGTACGAATATCTAAAAATACCTACTTGAAAAGCTATATAACTATATAAGAGAGAGAGAGAGACAGAGAGAGAGAGAGAGAGAGAGAGAGAGAGAGAGAGAGAGACAGAGAGAGAGAGAGAGAGAGAGAGAGAGAGAGAGAGAGAGAGAGAGAGAGAGAGAGAGAGAGAGAGAGAGAGAGAGAGAGAGAGAGAGAGAGAGAGAGAGAGAGAGAGAGAGAGAGAGAGAGAGAGAGAGAGAGAGAGAGAGAGAGAGAGAGAGAGAGAGAGAGACAGAGACAGAGAAGAGAGAGAGAGAGACAGAGAGAGACAGAGAGAGACAGAGAGAGAGAGAGAGAGAGAGAGACAGAGAGAGAGACAGAGAGAGAGAGAGAGAGAGAGAGAGAGAGAGAGAGAGAGAGAGAGAGAGAGAGAGAGAGAGAGAGAGAGAGAGAGAGAGAGAGAGAGAGAGAGAGAGAGAGAGAGAGAGAGAGAGAGAGAGAGAGAGAGAGAGAGAGAGAGAGAGAGAGAGAGAGAGAGAGAGAGAGAGAGAGAGAGAGAGAGAGAGAGAGAGAGAGACAGAGACAGAGAGAGAGAGAGAGAGAGAGAGAGAGAGAGAGAGAGAGAGAGAGAGAGAGAGAGAGAGAGAGAGAGAGAGAGAGAGAGAGAGAGAGAGAGAGAGAGAGAGAGAGAGAGAGAGAGAGAGACAGAGAGAGAGAGAGAGAGAGAGAGAGAGAGAGAGAGAGAGAGAGAGAGAGAGAGAGAGAGAGAGAGAGAGAGAGAGAGAGAGAGAGAGAGAGAGAGAGAGAGAGAGAGAGAGAGAGAGAGAGAGAGAGAGAGAGAGAGAGAGAGAGAGAGAGAGAGAGAGAGAGAGAGAGAGAGAGAGAGAGAGAGAGAGAGAGAGAGAGAGAGAGAGAGAGAGAGAGAGAGAGAGAGAGAGAGAGAGAGAGACAGAGAGAGAGAGAGAGAGAGAGAGAGAGAGAGAGAGAGAGAGAGAGAGAGAGAGAGAGAGAGAGAGAGAGAGAGAGAGAGAGAGAGACAGAGAGAGAGAGAGAGAGAGAGAGAGAGAGAGAGAGAGAGAGAGAGAGAGAGAGAGAGAGAGAGAGAGAGAGAGAGAGAGAGAGAGAGAGAGAGAGAGAGAGAGAGAGAGAGAGAGAGAGAGAGAGAGAGAGAGAGAGAGAGAGAGAGAGAGAGAGAGAGAGAGAGAGAGAGAGAGAGAGAGAGAGAGAGAGAGAGACAGAGAGAGAGAGAGAGAGAGAGAGAGAGAGAGAGAGAGAGAGAGAGAGAGAGAGAGAGAGAGAGAGAGAGAGAGAGAGAGAGAGAGAGAGAGAGAGAGAGAGAGAGAGAGAGAGAGACAGAGAGAGAGAGACAGAGAGAGAGAGACAGAGAGAGAGACAGAGAGAGAGAGAGAGAGAGAGAGAGAGAGAGAGAGAGAGAGACAGAGAGAGAGAGAGAGAGAGACAGAGAGAGAGACAGAGAAGACAAAAACCCTAGTTAGTGACACTTGACCAGCAAACCCCACTAACTGAATGCTCCGTGGTAGTGAGACTATATGAAGTCTGTGTACAGACCTGGGGAAGAAGATGCTCTCCACCACGTAGAAGTCTTGCATAAGGACGTCTCTCTCAGGTTTGGAGCTCAGGTTACCCACGGTGTAGCCGATCCCCAGCTGAATGGCTCCTTTCAGGGCAGACGAGGTCGTCTGTGGACACACAGGACAAACAACACTTCTGAGTCTCTGACGCCGCTTAAACACACCCTGCGTCTCTGACACACACCTATTGCATACACGGGAACACACTGAGCACTGTACATATAAAATGTTTGTACAAATCTAACACGCATGGTAACACTTTATGACCACGCTTTATTTTAAGGTGTACATGCACTTACTAATAACAACATATAACTCTAAGCCGGGCCTTAATTCCAACCCTAACCATATAGTAAGTACATGTAGTTAATTAACATTAATCAGGATTTAAATGTATAATTACACTGTAAAAATGACATAGTAAACCACTATATTTTCCAATTTTCACTATTAACTAGCTACTAATTAGCATACATGTTATACATAAATGTTAGTACTTATAAAACATAGTACTTATAAAACATATTATGTTTACATATTAGGCTTATTCTTTTATATATATATATATATATATATAATTATAAATATATATGTTTTTTCTTTCTTTTTACATTTTAATAAACAATTATTTCTTCAAAATATATTTGGAGCATTTTTAGATTTATATATATATATATATATATATATATATATATATATATATATATAGTGCATATGTGTTTACATATTTATTTACATATTTATATATAAAATATTTTAGATTTTAATACACAACATTTCTTCAATATTATTTCTCTATTTGGAGCATTTTTTAAGATTAAAAAAAAAAAAATATATATATATATATATATATATATATATATATATATATATATATATATATATATATATATATATATAATACACATAATTATTTAAATATTATTTCTGTATTTGGGATTTTCTGCATTTTTAGATTAATTAGACCAATGACTACTAAAATGTTAGGTTCCCCTTGTGTCAGTAGATCTTAAATAATGACATGATTTTGTATAAAGTCATTAAACTTATCCCAGATGTCCAACATGAACACCTTTGTACCACAACAGCCTGAATTAAAAGGCAACGGAAATTGTGATTGAAATTAACCAGAGAGCAACTGAGAGTGAGCCGGAGTGGAAGAAGCACCTTCTTGTAGGTGGTTTCACCGGACGCATCCACCCGCCGGTGACCGATCTTCTTCTCAGGCCCGGAGCTGGAGTGACACGAGGACGACGGCATCTGAGAAGAACAAAAAACACAAATGAGATCTTATTAATACGCCTCTTTTTATCACAGACAGCAAAGATTCAATGGAGCTGCTGTCCACATGCATATTACTATTGGGTGATTCATCTCTGTCTTTTATTTAGTTTTAGGAGAAACATTTAACATCAACTTGACACTTAAGTTAACCTTAAAGAGATTCACCATTAGACCTTTCAGTGAATGGGTGCCGTCAGAATGAGAGTTAAAACAGCTGATAAAAACATCGCAATAATCCACACAGTCCATCAGTTAACATCTGGAGAAAGCTTTGTGTTTGTATCAATAAGATGTTTTAAAATATATACCATTATGATGGAAAAAATCCATCTTCCTTGTCTCCAACATCATCATTATTACGGTTCATGGACTATTTTGGCTAGAAATGACCGTTTAAATTCTTAATAACAGATTTGTTTTAGCTTTTGACTTGCGATGCGTTAACTGAAGAACTGGAGCGCTGTGGATTATAGCGATGTTTTTCTCAGCTGTCTCTTATTCTGACGGCACCCATTCACAGCCATGCTGAGCAAGTGACGGAATGACATTTCTCCATCTCTAAGCACCATCTCTAAGAGATCTAAGCACATTTTCAGCACATTTTCAGCCTCACCTCAGTTATGTAGGTCTTCTTAAGAGCAGCGTCTGAAATGAGGAGAGAAACATTTAATGCATTTAATCATTTATAAAAGGCTAATAAAAGTGCTTACTGCACAAAAAAGCATGCAGTATGCAACAATGCTGTCACACGACCTCATTAAGATAATACATGCAAATAAATATGGCCCTTTTTATGCAGTTTAAATTTAAAAAATCAAGAAAGAGATGTTTAAAATCTTGCTTATTTTGCTTCCAGTCATCACAGAGGAAGCGGAAGGTCAAGTCGAGTGCACTGCATTGTGGGATGCATTAACACATACAGCGTTACTGCATGTTTTGTGAACTAGAATGTACGCAGAAAATCCCGCAGAACTGGCGTGAAGAGCATGTTATTCTGAACACACACTGGTTAACGCGTGAATATCAGCTGAAGGACAAGCGACGGGAGTCTGCAGCTCGGAGCCTCGCGGTTCTTTCACGCTGCGCTGTTCTCGCACATGTTTCTGTGTCACTGAACTCAAGGGGAGGGGGCGGGGCTACAGGCCGGCCAGGCCGTCAATCACTCCTCGGCACGTGCCGGCGCCGAATTAAGGCAAGATAACGGAACGAGAATGAGACCTGACCTGCTTTACACCCGAGAGGAGCGAGACAATTTAATAACGGGGAATTAGAGCAGCAATACAGCGGCAGGGGAAAAAAAAAACAGTCTTCATCTCATCCTGGGACACGGATGAATCTCATCAACACATGGCCAGCTCATATTTTTAGTGCACAATACATTTTTTTAAAAATAAACATCAAATATGTTTTGCATAAAGACAGTTCTGCTTATTTTAAGACCAATATATTTGTGCTATATGTCTATTATATATGTATATATTATATATGTATACATTTTAGGATAATTTTTATCTATCTATCTATATATATATATGTGTAAGTAAGCATAATAAATATGTTTACATGTCATGAACATAATGTTACACTTGCATTTTTTTATTTCTTCTCTTTTATATATATATATATATATATATATATATATATATATATATATATATATACATACATACACATATACACACATACACACAAAAATTGAAAGAAAAAACATTAACACAAACAATTATAAAAACATACATTTTAAAAAGCTTTTGAAAGCTTATTTTAGGACCATTATATTTGTTTAAGATTAATAATAATAATAATCAACATTATATATACATATACATACATACATTTATTAAATAATAACTAATATTAATAATACTAAATAATAACTAATATTAAATAAATAATTTACTATTAAAAATTAATATTAAAACGCATAAATACTCACTATTTACAAAACACATTATTATTAAATTATTGCATTTAAATACAACGCAAATAATACAAGAAAGGGGCCTTTTTTGCCTTCATTGTCTTCACTCCATACGTCATATCTTTTTTTTTTGTTGGATTTGTTGTTGACAGATTTTGTTTTAGTTCAAGACTATCCTCTGTAAAGCGTGTGTGTGTGTGTGTGTGTTTTGGGAGCAGATGCAGTATTGTTGGCGGTCTCTCGTGGAGAGGCATGTGCCTGAGGAGCAGATAATGAGAGCCGAGGAAACACACGACATGTGACTGCGAGAGACATAAATACATCCAAACATGCTGAGAAAGTCACTTCTGTCTCCCTCGCACGCTCCAGATCGCTGCTAAGCATTTACCATGGTAACCACATTTACTACAGAGGCCGTTACTACGTTCTCACACTTCAGGAGAAAACGCGGAGGTGTCTTGTCTGTGCAAAACGCAGAAATTACTGTTAATTTTAGATGCGTCTGATCTGAAAGTGCAGGGGTTTATCTCCTGAAATATCACACACACAAGGCGTTTCACAATCTAAGTCCCAAATGGCTCTAAAAAAAGAGCCGAATCAATCGTAATCACATTTGTGCCGCGGTGATTTATGGAAAGAGACATGAAGCAGTGACGGTGCTGAAGGAAAACAAGGCTCGGGTCTGACCTGATAAAACCTGCTTTACAACAAAACACCCACAGGGAGAAATATATTATGGATGAACAAAAATAAAACAGCCAGGGATATTTTGTATAATATGCGTCCCTTTAAAATCGTAGTTAGTTCATAGGGGATCTTTTTAAAACAGAATATCAGAAGTCATTTTGCTTGTAATTTTATGTTAGTGTGCTATTTTGAAGCTAACTATATGGAAGCACAATTTAAAACAAAACACACATATATATATATATATATATATATATATATATATATAAATGAATATAAATATAAATATATATATATATATATATAATATATATATATATATATATAATATATATATATATATATATATATATATATATATATATATATAAATGAATATAAATATAAATATATATATATATATATATAAATTAAAAAACAATGTTTAATTGTGACCGAATGGGCCTCTATAAATTATGAATACTATACCACTAATATTAACATTTTTTTGTATTATTAAGATTACTGTTAACATTTATATTATTATTGATGCCGATATTAACTGTTGAATTATTAATTGCAAGATCAAGATGGCATAAGTGAACGGATAAAAGAAATCAAGCCGGAGCGATCTGGATCAAGCCTGGATCCTTGAATACTGCATCACACACACATTAAAAAAAACAAAACAAAAAAAAACAAAAGAGGAGGACATTTGTTTTTAACAAACAACAAGACGTCAAAGCTTATTAGATGAATCACACAAACATCACGCCGAGGGTCTCACACCTCCAACCAGTCACATTCACACTGTCAGGGCTAATAACATCACACACACACACACACACACACACACACACACACACTAGGTACAAGATATAAAATCAAAATAAATAAATATTAACAAATATTAGCACTACAGAGGTGACACAGAACAACACAGTCATGAATGTTTTACATTTATAAAAAATGTTATGAGATTAATTATTATTATTAGCTAATTATATCACTGAATCGTTCGTTCAATTGATTCGTTTGAACGGCTGATTCATTCAGGCATCGAAGCTCAGCTGTGCCTTTGTTTCAAAGTACTTTGCTAAATCAGGCAATACTGTTAAAAGTGAGACATCGCGATCTCACAATAAAAGCTCTCTACGCGGCATAATCAACCTATATAGTGTGCATATCCTTTGTTATAATGAGGGTTTTTGAGCTAAAATAACTCATTGAACACAATCGGCTCAGTCATACTGCTCAATTTTTTCATTACCACACATAGTAGCTAGGCTAGTTTTAGTGGCAAAGGGGACTTTTATCAATAAAACAGTTTCGAAAACGTTTCAAATTGTGTCTCTTCCGCTATATATTTGGATCGTTCGCGTTATCATTTAAGCAAGTAGCCCGGTAATGAGATTAAAGGACGTGTACCTGTGCTGTATCACGCCACGGGCGATTGTTTTGTAAACCGAACGGACGGACGATTCGGCGGCGGCCGCCATTTTTCTGGCAAAACGCGGGAATTCGGACAATCACACTGCATTATGGGGATTCTCTAGCCTCCGAGTGTACATCTGTTAAACACTCGTTTTCGCGGTGCATCGTGGGATTGAATGAGCGAGAACGTCCACTAAGGTTTCGGACACCATTTAAAATCCCTCAAATAGGGCCTTATTTGAAAGGTATGGGGGGCGCTTTCAGATAAAGCGTACGTTCAGTCTGGGAAGGTATTCACGGCAACCCGTCAAAATAAAAGTTCTGTTTAGATATTGTGCCAGAAATATATTATTTTTTTTTTTTACAATAGTAAACAATTAAACCATTACTGTTTAAAAATTGTCTAAAAAATATTTTATATTTTCATTTTAATAGTATTGGTTTATTTACCATTAATTTAAAAAAAAAAAAATTGGTGACAATTGTTTACTGTTTTTCATACTCACTACACAATTTTAAATAAGTAAAGAATGGCATTGGTGTTTGTATGTTCGACTTTATTAATAAAAAATAATGTTTTCTAATTAATTAGCATGTTCTTGTGTTTTGCTTTGGTACAGAAACTGTTACAGAGATTATTATTACCAGCACACGGTGACTTTATGTATTCAGAGCTGAGAGAAAATCTTTCCTCATCTGACTAATCAATACGAGATGTACAAACACACAGACTGCTGCCAGATGTCAAGAAAACCTCAATAAAACGTGTCCTGCATACTGGATGCTTGTGAGGAATAAAACAGGACCGCATGCTCTAAATTGGTCCAGAGACAGACTGGATCTCACCATGAGCATTGTGGGAGAAAGCCAACAGACTGTTAGAGATTCACAGCCAAGCGCTCACAACGCTTCACTTTCACCCGTGTGAATGATGATTTCAGTGCAGTTATGATTGTTATGATGAACAAGACACGCTTCGAATAGACTGCAGTGATGCTAACTCTAGAGTAGAGGAGCAGGGATTGAATGATTCAACTTTACACATCTACAAATGTATGAAGAAAAAAGAATAAAAAAATCATAATGTATAGACTTATACACTTTTGATTCATAAACACTATATGCATTCATCATTGAGTGATATTTTGAACAGCGTAGTATAGACATGAAACCAAAACAATTATAGTAAAGCTTAAAGATTTTTTATGCTTAAAAAAAGCTAAAATGTTTGTTCATGTGTGTGTGTGTCTATAATTATTTTTGTTTTGTTCCAAGCATATATGTATATATATATATACATACATATATACACATACATATATATATAAATAAATGTTGAAAAAACACAGATCAATATTCTAATTTTAATGTCAACTGCAGATAAATATGATTTTATCCGACAAAAAATAGCTATTAGAAAAAAAATAAAATGTTAAGATTTAAAAAAAAAGGCAAAAATATTTTTACGTGTATGTCTTTACATTCATATAATTTCTTAATATTTATTATATAGAGAATATATCTATGAAGCCTGTATTTATGATACATTATAAGCATACTCTTAAGGCATTATACTGAATGCATAATGCATTATGAATAACTTTATAATATGTTGTATCATCTCATGAATATTCATAAGAACAGTTTTAATGTGTTACAACATTTACTTATTTGTATTTATAGCTTTTAAGAGTACGAGCAACACAATGAACACGATTCATACATTAAATGTAGTTATAAATAATGCATTGTTTATTTTAATGCATTATGCATTCATTATAATGCCTCATGAATAACCTTATAATGTATTATAAAAACAGGCTTCATAGAAAGTGTTACCTAATATTTTGATTACTAATATAGTAACCACGAATGATTCAAAAATATACAGAGATTTTTGCTTTGTTTTCATGCTTAGGAAGGCTTCCAATGAACGTATTTGGAAAAAGCATCCGCTAACTGAACGCAAATCTGACATAAAAGAAAGCTCTTACACCGAGATAATTACCTAAAACCCCCCAAAATCACTTGACAGTAGATGCAACTACTGTAAGGACGCGCGGTTTCTGCCCAGAAACAGTTCAACCCTGAAACATCAGGGCCTGCAGGTCGGGCCACAAACTGTCTGAACACATTAAAGTCAGTCCACGACGAGAGCCAGAGGGAACCTGCCTCCGTGTGAACACAGAACACGAGTCCTTTCAGCCGACGGCACCCATTTATAGACCAACATTCAGGGCAGAAATCATATACCGGCTCATTTATACTTCCTTTAACATAAAACCTCAAATAACCAGACAGATAGATAGATGGATGGATGGATAGATAGATAGATAGATGAGAGATGGATCAATGGATAGATGGATGGATGGATAGATAGATAGATGAGAGATGGATCAATGGATGAATGGATAGATAGATAGATAGATAGATAGATAGATAGATAGATAGAGATAGATAGATAGATAGACAGACAGATAAATGATGGATGATGGATGGATCAATGGATGAATGGATAGATGGATGGATGCATAGATAGATAGATAGATGAGAGATGGATCAATGGATAGATAGATAGACGGATAGATAGACGGATAGACGGACGGATAGACGGACGATAGACGGACGGATGGACGGATGGATGGACGGATAGACGGAATGACGGATAGACGGACGGAGATAGATATAGATAGATAGATAGATAGATAGATAGATAGATAGATGAGAGATGGATCAATGGATGAATGGATAGATGGATGGATGGATAGATAGATAGATGAGAGATGGATGAATGGATGAATGGATAGATAGATAGATAGATAGATAGATAGATAGATAGATAGATAGATAGATAGATAGATGATGGATGATGGATGGATGGATGGGTGGATGGATAGATAGATAGATAGATAGTTAGATAGATAGATAGATGATATATAGATGATAGATAGATAGACAGATAGATGATAGATGGATGGATGGATGGATGGATGATAGATAGATAGATAGATGATAGATAAATAGATAGATAGATAGATAGATAGATAGATAGATAGATAGATAGATAGATAGATAGATAGATAGATAGATAGATAGATAGATAGATGATAAATAACCACATTCTTGATGTAGTTTACTGAAGCTGATGGATTCAGAACATCACGTGGCCGCTGGAGGCCATCAATTAAAGAGAATCATATAAAGAGCGACGCCTGGCTGGAGGTGACAGAGACGAGATAATGAACCGGTGAAAGTCAAACTAACGTCTTCAGCACACGAAAGCACTAAGAGTTTGTACTAAACACCATCAAACGGCCTCGAAACGCAACACAGCATCCTAAATCCTTTTTTGCGATACACTCGTGAGATTTCGAGGTGTTTTTTTTTTCACACACAGAATCCTTTGAACCAAACAAACATATGAAGGCGCTTTTAAAAGTCATGTTTCTTCACTGCTCATTCCGCGCTGAAGTTATAGTCATTCTGACCAGGTTAAAAAAAACAACACACAATAAAATCAAAGAGATCTGCTTCGTTCACCCGTCCTTGCAAATAAACTATTATACATAACATATATAAATAACATATCCCACCCGAGGAAGGATCCAGCTGCTGAAGATTAATAGAGTTTATGCATGCTTTGATCGGTCACATTACAGTCCACCCAACAATGATTCAGACAGCAGATCTCATTTTTTATATATTTATGTGCTAGTGGCTGCAGGACACTATATTGCACAAACGTGATGCATAGCAAGATAAAGTGAACTATGACATATAACACCCACATTTTGGGATTTGGGAAGAAAAAGTAAGCCGACGTTTAGACCCGAGCGTGTTTTCTTAGCGAGCTGCTCCACAGGTTGAACAAAACCACGCATTGCTTGGTTGATTATAATTCATTCCACGCCTTTCTGACATTATCAAGCACGTTCTAACAGCGCTTCCTGAATAAAGTGAGAAATGTCGAGGATGCCTGAATTAATTTGGGGTTGAGATAGAAGAGTCACAGATACAGACCTCGGATGTCACAGGAGTCCCCCCCGCGGCTGGACGTCTCGTTTCTATTTGCGGTCGGATCAGCTCTGAGAGGAGAACGCTCAATCGGATTGACAGCAGGAACTAATCTGACAAACTCCACAATCTGGTCACCTGGACGCCAGCGCCGGCCAATCAGACGCAGGGATTAGGGCTAGTCTCCGCCCACCGGGAGCCAAGGACGAGGACGGACAGACGAGAACACGAGCCGTATTTAATGATACGTGATATCAGAGAGAGTGAGAGAATGGAGGTATAGAGAGATTAACATAACGATAGATAGATAGATAGATAGATAGATAGATAGATAGATAGATAGATAGACAAACAGAAGGATAGATAGATAGATAGATAGATAGATAGATAGATAGATAGATAGATAGATAGATAGATAGAACAACAGAAGGATAGATAGATAGATAGATAGATAGATAGAGAAACAGAAGGATGGTAGATAGATAGATAGATAGATAGATAGATAGATAGATAGACAAACAGAAGGATAGATAGATAGATAGATAGATAGATAGATAGATAGATAGATAGATAGATAGATAGAACAACAGAAGGATAGATAGATAGATAGATAGATAGATAGATAGATAGACAAACAGAAGGATAGATAGATAGATAGATAGATAGATAGATAGATAGATAGATAGATAGATAGATAGATAGATAGACAAACAGAAGGATAGATAGATAGATAGATAGATAGATAGATAGATAGATAGATAGATAGATAGATAGATAGATAGATAGATAGATAGATAGATGGATGGATGGATAGATGGATAGATAGATAGATAGATAGATAAATGTGACTATGTTTTTACTCA
>NW_025048437.1:290000-307500 GCF_018831695.1 Puntigrus tetrazona | reverse complement strand
GCGTACCGAGATCCGCGGCGTCCATCAGCGCGTCCGCGTCCTCCGCCGCGCATCCCCCGGCCGCGGCTCCCTCCATCGGGTCCCGATCAAGCGACGCGGAGCTCAGCGAGCGAACACGGAGCGCGCGGCATCGTCCGGGTCCGCGGTGCGGCGCGTGAGCGAGCCTGTGCGCGGCCCCGACCCGCGCGGCAGTGACGTCACCCGGCGATCGCCTTTCGCGGTGACGTCAGCCACGGAGGAATCAGCGCAGGTTGGTCGTAAAGGCAGTTCGTTCGCGTGTAAATATTGCCGTTTTGAGTTTAAAGCAGCATAAACGCGTCTGATTCTCCAGGAAAGTAAATATTGAGGGCAAATTAAGCGATAAAAATAAAGATTTTAAACGGGAAAACACGCCCTCTGCCGGCGGACATCAAAACTACAACAAACTAAACGAGGAAACGTGAACTTAAAGCTAACAGCAACTACTTAAGATTTTATGTATACTTTTGTGTAGTTTTATGCTTTTCTCACACACATATACATATATATAAAAATAAATATAAGATAAAAGCATAAAACCACACATCCAAAAGTATACCCCCCTAAAAAAACTTAATTATAATAACTAGGCAAAAAAGTTTCACTTTGAAAAATTTATTTTGCAATTTGCCATCAGCCAGATTTTTAATGTAAAAAGCATTTGTTACACGAGATCGTGCACCACAGCTTTTTTGTACTTAGCTCTGATTTTCAGCATTCGTGATTATACTTCATTAATTTAATATAATTTAATTTATTAAGTTATTCCAGGTGTCCCCTTACCTCCTAGGGGCAATAACTTCAAATAATACTAATAAAATAATAATAATAATAATAATAATAATAATATTTTTAATAACTACAAAACGCTTGCTCACAAAAAAAATTCAAATAATAAAACAAAAAAAAATAATTCTTAATTACTGATGTGGATTTGGTTACATCTCGACATTGACGTGACCTGCTCTGTAAACAATCACACACAGTCTAGCAAAGAAAAGCATTCACTCTCTGTAAAAGAAAACGCCAAACAGGAAGTTCTGACACTACTCTTTAATCGTGGCTGATTTCAGTGCACTCAGCTCCTCTCTGCTCTCGCGGCCGGACACCGCGGGTCTTTCCCAGAGAATTTGCACGCCGGAGGACATCGGGCCGTCCCCACCTGAACACAGGCTTCAGGGACGGCCGTCACAGGTCTGGGCTTCACCGGCGGCGTCCAGCCGTCGAGCAGAGAGGAGACGCTCGTCTACTAACACACGGGACGGAGAGCGGCTTTCAGCCGAAGGGCTACAGGTACTTGGGAAGATCCTTCTCCACCACCTGATGGGACAGACCAAAAAAAACAAAACAACACTTAATTATACATTTAATAAGGTACATAAAATAAATGTCATTGTTTATTTTGTTTTTCAAAATATTAAAATGTTTTACAATTAAAAAAAAAATATATACTGAAAACAAAATTACATATAAATTTAATACATGTAAATGTAATCAAAATTGTAATTTTATTCATTTAAATTTTAAACTAATTAATTTAAATCAAATCATTAACTGCTTAATTAGTTTTATAGATCTCCAAAATACGTTTTTGTAACATTTTCAACCAAATACAAAATTAAAAAAAATAAAATAAAATGATGCATTTCTTTTAACGGACGCATAGAAAACGGCATATATACATTTTAATACATTTAATAAATTCATGTTATGTATGTTACAAAGCCATCATTTAAAACTAAATATTTACTAAAATAAAACTAAATTTAAAACGTACATTAAATACAATAAATGTAGATAAAATAATTCCAAGGCACTCACGTGGTTAGGATTTAAAGCCTTTAATGTACCAGGCTTAAATCATTACCAAAAAAAAAAAAAAAAAAAAAAAAATATTATATATATATATATATATATATATATATATATATATATATATATATATATATATATATATATATATATATATATATATATATATATATATATATATATATATATATATATATATATATATATATACACATATTTGGATAAATATAAATTAATTAATTCCTTTTTCTCATTATTATTATTAGTTTTTTTTAGGCACTATTTATTCACCCTTTTGCCGCTTCAAACCGGTCTGACTTTGAATGACTTTAGGGTGATTAAGTCATTATTTTCTGCATTGACTTACGCTTGGATCGTCCATTGGTCCATACCTCTTCACAACCTGACCTTCTCTGTCAATGAGGAACTACAATAAAAACAAGAGTTACGAGCTCACACTATTACAGCAGAACCAGACGAAGTCCAGCGCTTAACACGGTCACTCACCTTAGTGAAATTCCACTTGATGTTGCTGTGGACATAAACACAGACGCATTCAGCACATTCAAAATAAACACCTTTATTGAAGGATTACACGGCCTCCATCTTACACATGCAGACAGAAGAGGTCAAACGTCTGCTGATGTGCAGAAAAGAGGAAGTGAGAAAGCAGTGGGACTCACTTTCCCAGAGTGCCTTTTCCTTTGGGCTGCTCCTTCATCCACTTCCAGAGCGGGTGAGCTCCGTCGCCGTTCACCTCGATCTTACTGAACAGGTCAAACTCGGCGTTGTAGCCTTTGGCAAACTCCTTGATCTCCTCCTCCGTTCCAGGCTCCTGTCAAACACACGACAGGATCTGAACAGAGTCTGAGGAACGTTTCTGTGAACTTAATGGAGAACGTTTGAACAACACCGTAATATTAAGGACTAGAACGTCACAGTGTTTGGCGCTAAAGCACATTTTTGGAGGGGATAAAGTGTTTTGGGCACATCTGAGACTGATGCTGTCTGAATACTAAAACTATTAAGAACTTTTCTGGTAATAAATTAAATTAAATTTAATACACACACATATTATATAGTTGTATGGTGCCAAAATAATAAAAACTCTCAGTTTCTACAACAATATATGTATGTGTGTGTGTAAGAGACATTTTGACACCAAGAAAATGGTTTTCATTTATTTGGGTTGCCAACTAAAATTAATAAATATTTAAAAAAATTAAAATACATAAATATATAGAAAGGGCATGCTTGAATTGTTCTTTTTCACTTGAATGAATGAAAAAATATATAATAATAATAATAATAATAATAAATAACACACATATACATACACAATAATAATTAAATAATAATTATAAATATATAGAAAGGACATGCCTGAATTGTTCTTTTTCAGGCGAATAAAAAAAAATTATATAAAAATAAATAAATTAAAATAATAATATAAAAATTTTATATATTTTAGTTGCAACTCAAATAAATGAAAACCTTTTCCTGGTTTTCTAAATAAATAAATAAATAAATAAATAAATAAAGTTGTAGAAACAGTTTTTATTATTTTGGCACCATAAAACAATATATACACACACACCAAGCCACTGACAAAAGCAACCAAGATAAAGACTGTATTGCATAGAAACAACTGTTGTATCTGTTGTAAGATTAAATCTCCCCCTCAACACTAAATAATCCCCTCACAGCTTCACTCCTGTGACCTACTTTTAAATCACACAACAAACGTTCAGGACGGGAAAGGTTTTCAAGGAACGGCGGCACGTTTGCGTCGCATAGAAAGCTGATTTTCTGTATGCACGGTAGGCGGCTTCCCATAATGCAACGTGCTCGAACTGTCCCTTTTCAGTGACGCATGAACCTGAAGCAACGTTACTTCAATATTTAATCTTGACTAAATTTAACCGACCGAAGACGAACAGGTCTTGCACAAAGCTGGAAGAAGCAGCGCACCCGAGATGCAAACCGGATTAAACGTAACATCTAAAAATCACCGAACGGTATATAATGCAGTCCCTTCCGGCACCTACCTGCTTTCCAAACTGGTTGCAGGGGAAGCCCAGGATGCGTAAACCTTTCTCAGCGTACGTGGCGTGCATCGCCGCAAACTGAGTGTAGTTTACGGGAGTCTTACCTCATTTAGAGGCTACGTTAGTGACGATGCACACATAACCCCTGAAACAAACAAAACACAGAGCAAAGACTGAACGACGAGCTTCAGACAGGCAACACTTCAGCCCTCTGAGAGAAAGCAACGAATGAATCGTGGAGATGTTTTCTAAACGGTGCATAATGCACGATAATTCTTCCTTGAGTGAAAAAGCCCATTTTCGTTGGTCTCTCGCGTCACAAAGCACACACACATTTGCTTGGAGCTGTTCTGGGTCTCTCCCGATTCAGACCGGAAACACTTTTTGTCACCGGAGGAAGCCAAAGCGTCTCAATGGATGCGTTTCTGATGAACTGCAATGTTTTCTCTCTCTTCCGACGGCACCCATTCGCTGCAGAGCATCCGTCGCTGCACACCGATGCAAGACGTTCCTCCAAATCTGGCCCGAGTTCAGTACATTTTCAAGAAACAGAACATTTCTACAAACCAGTCAGTTTTGTTCTTCATATCAGGGGCACGAGCGTCGACGTAGCTCACCTGTATTTGTCCAGAGACACTTCGTTTCCGTCGATGTCTTTGGCTGAGAAGTCGTATATGGATTTGGCCGACTGCCAGTCGTTGGCTTGGGCACACTGCGATAAACGGAGAGGTTAAAGGTCATCAAAGTGAGACAGAGCACGACGCACAATCATGTGCTATAAACCCATTACGCAATAACTTCCTCATGCAATAGTTTTATCGATGAAATCTCATATTAAGTCATCTCTGACCTCTGATACGGCTGCGTGTGATTTTTCACACGGGTTACGCAATAAATTAAATATTACAGAGGGCATTTAGAAACAAGGTTCAGGATCAAAATTGCATCGATCATGTGTTGTGGGGACTGCGTACAGAAGACACGGGATTCGTCACACATTCGTCCCACCGCTGAGATTGGTCAGATTTAATAGTAACCCACAAGCAGCTCACCCCAGAGTTAAGACTATATGCCACAGTCCAGTCATGGTTCTGTGCTCGTGACATTAACACATATCTCATACAACAAAAAAAAAAAACAACTATTATAAAGTTCATGCAGTGCGCCTTGACCCATTGCTATGAAGTGTTTGGGACTGAAACAGGACACAATCAAGTCATATTTACAGTACGAACACATGGCGTGTGGTTAAATGTGCTTTTAAAAAAAAAATGCATGGATCATCTTCCTTTCAGATCCTTCCACAACAATTTTACTAGAGATTTGGGACAGGCAAATAAAGCTCTCTATAACTGCCAATGCATTTATTTCAATAATGACATCTGATATGTAACTGGATTGATTTTTAGATCACATTAATGCACATGCATCACCTTTAAATATGAAGAACTGGTGTATTTCAGGTGAGATTTAATAAATAATACAATGATACATGTAATATAATGATTATTGAATAGCTCTACTAATAAAATACACTCCAAATAAGGAATTTATAATCAATTACTCAATCAGCATTAATTACTCAATCAGCATTAATCACATAATGATCTTAACGTTAAAACCACAAAGCGTAACCGAGTACTATTAAAAATAAACCCTAAATCGCGATATAATCATTGATTTTTTGCCCACGTGATTAAATTCGAAATCCAAAACGGGCCTAAAACAGACGTTAACGAGTCGTCGTGTTAAAAACAGACTAACGAAACGAATATAATTTGATTTTAAGTCGTAAATAAACACACAGGGACATGGTTACATCATTAAAGCTAACTGGCTAATGTTCCTCCATCGGAGTGAATTAGCGGAGACACACAGGTGCCACAAATAAACACACCGGACTTTGACCTACTTCTAGCAACTACATTAACTAGCTGTTAGACAACGCGACCTAGTGTAGACACTCGTTAAACAGCAGGTAAAAGCGTTGTGAGGTATCTTACCATGGCTCTAGCGAAGCTCTTGCTCCCCAGCGCCCCGACTAAAAGCGTTCGCTGAAACAGCCACATAGTGCTGCGGCATTAAAGCCCCGCCCGTCTACAGGAAAGACACGCCCTTTCTGTCAGCCTCGTCCAATCAGGGACGGTGCACAGCGGTTGCTGAAACAACCATAGCGCACCGCTGCAAAGCCCCGCCCTCATACGAGAAAGACACGCCTCCCCTGTCAGTCTCGGCCAATCAGACGACGCTTATGCAACTAATGCAAAATTATATTACCAATGTGCAAAGCGTACATAAAAAAACCAAAAATGAAGCCGTTGAGAAAACGGCTCTGGTACAGATTTAACGTTTTTTTTTTTCATATAAATAAAGTAATAATAATAATAAATATATATAAGCAATAAATGAAATAAAAACTTTACACATTGCACTAAAATCTAAAAATATACGCATATGCGAGACTGGCAATAATTTCGACACCACCTTAGGGGTCCTTAAGCACCTCCGTGAGCACGTGACTGAAAAGCAGGTTTAAAAGCAGGTTGTTGTACCGTAGATTAGTTTAAAGCGATAATGGATGATGAGGAGGAGACTTATCGATTATGGAAAATCCGTAAGACCATAATGCAGGTGTGAATGTGCGTTGAGCGGCGTCTGTTCTGCTTGGTTAGCTGTTTATATTTAACATTAAAATAAACAAGACAAGAAATGAAGATAATATACATAAGTTAAATACTAGGAAATAATTGTGAGATTCAGTAACACAGACAATAACTGGTATTAGAGCTCAAATATAAAACGTTAATCCGCAAAATTAAGAGAATGTATACAGCATAAGTTTCACACATTTTAGATCCGAAAGTAAAAATAAAATAAAAAAGGTCTCATTGAGTGATTCAAAATAAATAAAAGCGAATTAAGTAAAATATATATAATAAAACAAATTATATTCATTTAAAGTAAATAAAAAAGATATTAATTTATACATAATACATAGTTGGACTGTAAAGGACAGAAAGAAGTAAATGCAAACTAAACATTTTCCAAATATGCATGTAAAAAAAAATTTTCACAGTATAAATTGGATCTTTATATTTTTAAAAGGTAAATGCACAAAATTTTACACAATTAAGATCATGGGAGTGATAAAGATACATATATACATACACACACACACACACACACACATATATATATATATATATATATATATATATATATATATATATATATATATATATATAAAATTTTAAGTAAATATTATTTAAAATCTTTAAAATGAATAAAAACATTTAAATGAACTTTAGTGAACAGAGAAGAATTTGTGTATTTTTTTTTTGTGTATATATATATTTCACATTCATTACATTAATTATGACAAACATGTAAAATATCTAAGTTTCAGGATGCTTCGCTGCATGTACAACACACACAAAAAATTAATTCCCCCCTGACATGAATGTGGTCTCGTGTCGCTGCAGCTCTGCCACGATCGAGGATATCTGGTGACCCAAGACGAGCTGGACCAGACCTTGGACGAGTTTAAAGGTCAGTTTGGAGACAGACCCAGCGAGGGTCGACCCCGACGGACGGACCTCACCGTGCTGGTGGCCCACAACGACGACCCCACCGACCAGATGTTTGTGTTCTTTCCAGGTGAGACGCGATGCAGGAGTGTGTGTGACGCCGAGCTCCTCGAGTGCGCTTTTCTGAGTGTTTTGTGTCCAACAGAGGAGATGAAAGTGGGCATCAAGACCATTAAGATGTACTGCCAGCGGATGCAGGAAGAAAACATTACTCGGGCCGTAATCGTCGTCCAGACGGGCATGACCCCTTCAGCTAAACAGGTACCACACACACACACACTCTCACACACACACACACACTCACTCACTCACTCACTCACTCACTCACTCACTCAGATCTCTGAAGACTGAAACACAGTTGCCAGAAGGATATATATTTAGTGGTCTGATGACTATATCAGTTGTCCTCTTTTACCTGATGATTATTCTCTTGTAGTCTTTGGTTGATATGGCACCAAAATACATCCTGGAACAGTTTCTACAGCAAGAGCTGCTCATAAACATCACAGAGCACGAGGTGAGATGCTTTCAACTGACTGTGATATGTTATGTGCAAAATAAATGGTTAAAAATTTATTATTTATAATTAATACATTATATATAAAAATATAATATAATATAATATATATATATATAAAAAATAATAATAATAATATATATATATATATATATATATATATATATATAAAAAAAAAAATGTAGTACAAGAGAAACAAAAAATAACATAATCCTTTAATTGTTATAAAATATTGATAAATTGTTAATTGTAATATTAAGAAATATTATGATTCACACTAAAAATTCTTAAATATTGTTATATTTATAATTATGAGCATAAATCTAACCCGAGCACAAAAAGATTGTATATTTATTTTATTTAAAACATTACTGTTTTCTGATAAAAGAACATAATTTTGTCTTACTTTCTAATTGTTAGTATCATTTTAACCCAAGCACAAAAACATCAATTTAAAACGTTGATTAAAATATATATTTTTAAAATCCTATTTTAAACATAAATGACTTATTTTAAAAGCATACCAAGATTTGATATATTAATCAGAATCTAAAAAAAAAAAAAAAAAAAAAAAAAAAGACAAAATTTTAAATGCATGACATTAAAAGACAAAGAATCTTTTAATGTATTTATTCATAATTGGTTGTGTATTTTTCCTTCAGTTGGTTCCTGAACACATCGTTATGACAAGAGAGGAAGTGACAGAGCTATTGGCCAGATAGTATCCATAGCAACGGCTGCGCGTGAAGCGACGTGATTGTGTCCGAACAGGTTTCCCAAAGCGGGTCACTCTGCTCACTGTTGACTATATAGTGCACTGGGTGACGTCGAAGCTTTTCTTGACCGTGATCAGTAAACTCAAGGAGACGCAGTTACCCAGAATTCAGTCGGGAGATCCCGTGGCGCGATATTTCGGGCTGAAACGAGGGCAGGTGAGTGGGCTGTACGATCGTGGTTTAGTTCAAGCCTGGATGTCAGCTATAAAGGTGTCTGTTTGTGTCTAACAGGTGGTGAAGATCATCCGGCCGAGTGAAACAGCCGGACGCTACATCACGTACAGACTCGTACAGTGAGGACGGTTACTTTCAGTTACGCGTTTTGGCTTTTCTTTGCTGTCCGTTTCTTTCTACCTTTTTCGTTTTCTTTGACTGAGATTCCTGAGATCAAAGGCAACAGTTATGCATTTAGATTTATTTACGTTAAAAAAAAAAAGCCAGCTGTAAGATGCCTACATCAGCTGCAAACAGAATAAATAAGATTTACATCGATGTCTGGTTTGTTGGGATAAGATGCAACTAAATATAATACCGTCAAATTTTGCCTTTAAGTTCTTACCAATTCATATAACAAGTCCAACAAACTTGTTTATTACTTTAATATATTTAGGGTTGGAAATTTAACTTTTTTTTTTGCTTGATAATTTTGACCCAGACAATGCATTTTTGGCTACTGCTACAAATATACCCCAAAAACTGTTTTTTTTTAATTATTTTTAACAAGTATTGTGGTTGACTTAAAGGAATAGTTTACCCAAAAATAAAAATTCTGTCATTTGCAGGCTGTTTTGGGTCACCATTGACTTCCATAGTAGGAAAAAAAAAAAAAAAATACTATGGAAGTCAATGGTGACCAAAAACAGCTTGGTTTCAAATATTTGTGTTCAAGGGACAGAGAAATTCATACAGGTTTGGAAATACTCGAGGAGAGAAAATGATGGCGAATTTTCTTTTTTTTTTTTTTTTTTTTGTGAACTATTCCTTTAAGGCTGGTTGCGCGCTCCAGCGTCACCTATATGAAGAGTTCATTCGCAAAAACAAACAATTTTCAAAAATGTGCATTGTGTATTTCAGTTTATCAGTTGGGTTATTTTGATTAGGTTAAAAAAATAACTAAAATACACTAAAAATAACTAACACAATAAAACGCAAAAAATTACAACATAATAATAATAATTTAAAAAAAGCTTTTGCAAATAAATATGTATTATTAGCTAATGCTCATATAAAAAAATAAAATAATAATATTACATTTTTAATTATTATAATTTTCTTAATTCACATATAACATGTATATTTAAAATAACAATTGTTAATAATAATAATAATTGATTATTAGACAATATTATTTTTAATATATATATTCCAGTGCAAGTTCACAAACGAAACGATTCATCAAATATAGTAGACATTAAAGATTTATTGCATATAGATGTTTTCTAAAAATATGTACAAAAGGGTTTTGAATACACTCACAAATGTCTTTCATTTCTATGGTGTTACGCATTTATGGGTCAAGTCAAACGCTTAAAGGCTTCAGGTAACGTGCTTGAGATGAAGCTACGGTCCCAGCATGCTTTAAACCACAGTTAGTTTAGTAAAACAGTACAGTGCCGCCGGAACAACGCAAGTAAGCAAACGCACACACTATTACGAAAGAAGCAAATGTTAAACATTTAATAATGCATTAAAACCAGCACCGACCAGCAGTCCGGCTGTTGTTAACCAGGTTAACCGTAACACCACTTCCTGCTTATCTGCCCCAAAAAATCCAGTGCTTAAGTGAAACTATAATAAATATAAGCTGTATCGAAAAAACACGAGACTTCGAGCCAAGCACTTTTAATTATCTACAACACTCTGACTCGCCCCGAGAGCCTCTTAAATTATAATAATAATAATGAGATTTGTGTTGGTTTTTAAAAGACAGCAACGATGTTATGAATGCGGTGGTTTATGCCGGCTAGTTATAATTATAAACGCGTTATAATTGAGAGAATATAACCACCATCTTCCGACGTTACATAAACATCCAGGTCATAATCACGTGAAACGGCACCGATCTCAGGTCTAGAAAAAAGCGGCATTAGAGGTCACCTGTCAGGCAAAACCTCCTTTTAGGATTTTACGCATATAAAGGCAACACTCGTACATCTCTGATAGCTGAAATGAACAGTGAGCTCTTTTAAACCCCTGACACATCCGCTCTTACTCATCTGAGAGCTGGGCCGCCTGCTCCGGGATGGTCTCTGGAACCAGGCCGCTCAGGTCCAGACTCGCTCGGGGACTCATCTGGTCCTCCTCGGTGCTGGTCTCGCTCTCCTGACTCACCAGAGGAGGGCGCTGCGCTCGGCTCGCTCTGCTCAGATCCTCCCCGTCCGAGTCCGAGTCCAGCGAGCGCTCCTGAGAACCGGAGGAACCCACGGAATGACCTGAGGAACGAGAGGAACACGCACACCCTTACAAAACCACACTGATAATATTTAAACAAATACTGAATTAAAATTAAAAACCTAAATAATTAATTAAATTTCAATTGCTATTTCAATTTTGATTCCAAATGAACGAACCTACGAATGCAAGAGAGATTTATAATATTCACATGTAAAACATTTTTTAAAATAAATATTTATGATGTTTTTAGTTATTTTAGTAAACGCATTTTTTTTGTTGTTGAGTTTTTCTAATATATATACACGAATACTAACATATTAAACGTTTCCCAAATCCTCTTATTTCACAAATGCAAGCAAAAACCCCCCATAATATTTAAAATAATAAAGATAAAAAAATTATATTTAACATAACATCTTGAAATATTTTCTGCTAAATAATATATATATATATATATAATTATATATAATATATAAATATATATATATATAATTTATATTTATATTATATATAAATATATATATATATATATATAATTATAATATTAATATTTTAAACATTATAAATCATCAGATCCACAAAAGCATTTTAAAGCATTAAATAAAATTATATACATTTTCTAAATATGTTAATTATAATATGTTAATGGTGTCCAACTAATTGAATAAATTGTCTAATATAACAATAATTATATAATAAATTAAATGAATGCTACAAAATGTAAATATTTCAATACATTTCACAAAGGTACTGAATAAAACACATTTTCAATAATATGAAATAGCAATAAAAAAATTAAAAAAAACTATTTAAATATTTGAATATATAATGATCTCACAGCATTCCAGATCCGCTCTGATTGGCTCTTCGTGATTTCCAGTCTCACAGTCCTGTGTGAAGGAATATATTATCATCAGAGCTGTGCATAAAGACACACACACACACACACACACACACACACACGATGAAACTCTGTCCATCAGACACGCTGCACACTACATCTGATCAGATAGGTTTCTGTGCAGACCTGGCTCTGGGCCGGAGAGCCGACCGAGGAAGAGGACGAGATGAAGATGTTCTGCTGGAAGACGATCAGAGCCTCCACGATGCGCGCCTGATGAGGGTAATCCACCAGAGACGACAGGGACACCGTGGCTCCGGTGGGTTTGGGTCTCATCAGGGTCGGCCCGAACACGATGCCTAAATTACTGGCGCTCATTTTATTATCTTGCTCCAACTCAGACACTCTGACGAGAGAGAGACGAGGATATTTCGTTAACATCGTACAAAAATGTGCACGATCTAGAAAACTGCAGCTGATATTTCAAGCAGTCACTAGTTTAACATTTTTCTATTTTCTATTCATTTATCTTCTTAATTTTTATATTAATACGGTAAAGTGCAACTTGAAAATGTATATATGTCAAAAAAATTGACAAACTACCAAATTGTGTTATTGCATACCTTTTTTTTTTTTTTTCCAATTTTTGTCTGATGACTTAAATTATAAAAAATTTGCTTTACAATAAAAATCTAAATACTATAAGATTACCAGACTTTATTAAAATGTAAATACATAATTATATTATTATTAAACAAATTATAAAAATATAAAAATATTCAATTATTTATTTTCTAAACACATACATTTTACATTTTAAAATATGTTTTTGTTTATTTCTGCTGAACTCCAATGACTTAAATTTTTAAAACTTAAATTATTTAATTAGTATTAGATTATTACGCAAATGCTAAAAATATAAAAACTTAAACTATTACATTCTTTTTATTTAAAACATTATCATAAAATGTTAATATATATATATATATATATATATATATATATATATATACATACACACACACACACACACACACACATATATATATATATATATATATATATATATATATATATATTACAATTATTGAGTTATTAAAATTGTAAATGTTATTAAATAAATAAAGTACCCAGGGTCAGGTTTTTCTATAAACATTCTGATACATAAAAAAATATTAATTAAAATAATTATAAAAATAATTGAAAATAATAATTATTAACGTAATATTAATATGTACCTTAGGTTTACTTATACCTTTAATTAAAAAATACATCCTTTATTATAGCATGATATCTCTCCTACAGTTCCTGCTGTATATTCTCAGTATGTTTGTTAAGTTGTAGTTTTTGTAGTTTTAGCAGAACCTGACCTGCAGAGGTGCTGCACGATGTACTTGAGCGTGGCGGTGTTGGCAGGCGGCAGACGCTTGAGCAGCTCTCGGAGCTTCTCCACTAAGACCAGCACTTCAGACTCGGTCTCTGACCCGCGGTCCGCCAGCTCTGGGCCCTTCGCGCCCTCCGAGGCGTCCGAGTTCAGGCTTTCCTTCGCCAGCCCCATCAGATCGTTATACATGCGGAAGGGCACGACGGGCTCCGGGAGCTGAGGAGGAGACGGAGACGTTGGCCACAGCAGCGCTTCATCACGGGAGCAGGCGGCGGGGACTCACCTGTCTCAGGTAGAGCTTCAGCACGTTACTGATGTCGTGTGGAGACGCCTGAGAGAGCTCCACCAGCTCTTTGCCGTTCTCAAACGCCTGGCACAGCTTCTCCACGCGCGTCTTCACTCCGTTCACGCGATAGATTCCCTGGGGACACGAGAAGAAGAGCTTTAACCCTGCAACGCCTGCTGTATCGTACCTGATTTTTTTTTTTCATGCACCTGTCAGGTTTGAGATTTGGGGCTTTCGTAAAGTTAAAACATCCTGAAGACACTATAAAGTGTTTATTTTATAGCACTTAATCTATTTAACACATTTTATTTACAATGCTTATTTTTAAACGCCGTTTTCTACTAAGCCATAGATTTTTAATCCTGTCTATATCCATATAATTTTGCTCGATTATGTACATTTTCTGAATTATGGGCCGACGAAAATATCCCAGCTTTTTGAAACTGACGTCATCTTTTCATTAGATATGCAAATCAGCGCATATTTAAATAATGCATCATTTGCATACATAAACCTAACATTTTAGGGCACTTGTAATACAAAAAAACGCTTGCAATTATCAATAGAATGATTGTTTAACCCTATTCACCTGCAGTGGCTCATTTTAAATTAGATGCGTGCATCTGAAAGCTACTTAAATGACCAAATATGTTAATGAACAATGATCTTTACTTGATCCGAATGATTGTTGGCACGAAAGAAAAATGTATCATTTTGACTCACTTTTATGCTCCAGGCTCGTATTTGATGCACTCTAACCGATCATCAAGATGAAAACCTAAACTTCTTGCACACAGTCTCCTCCAGGTCTTTTTTTTTTTTATTCAGTAAAAAGCTCTTTTAGAGCAAGTGCACCATCGTCCCGTTTTTGCTGTCACATCTTTAAATATCAGTATAACCTAGTAATACTTCCAGATGAACACCGATTGAACCGAAGCTGCTTTGCTTTACCTGATCATTCATGAAATCACGTGGTTTCATTGCATTGTTATTCTTCAATCAACATCGGATTGCATTGCATTTTAAGTTTGGATCATTTCGATCTCATCTTACTAAAACACATTACTATAGATAAGTAGAGAGTTGACTGATTTTATGTAAGTAGTCTGTTACACCGTTATGAAGATCTCATTGACCAACATTACAGGCGTCAGAATTCATCTGTTTGTCCAAATTGCATATTTCTGCTCTGTTTTCTCCTCCATAGTCTCAATTTATCTATGTCTTAATTCACTATATGAGCTATAAAAGCCTGATGCACAGTATAGGATGATATACTCAACAAAAAACGCATATGCGAACTTCATCCATTTGCAAAAAAAAGACTATTATTTCATGCCTGGCTCAAAAGGGAATAGTGTTCAAATCCGCACAAGGGTATGAGGAATGGATGCAATTAAAAAATCATTTCCGTGCATATCTCACACGCATACGACGCATATATGTTTATTTTTGGGGGTTAGACAGTCAGAATGAGAACAATGCAGGAAGAACAGCTTGATTCTGCGCAAAGCGTTCCCCTCGCACCTTCATTTTGAGCGCTCTCCTCTCGATCTCCGTGATGCATTTCTTGATGATGAAGGGAACGCCCTCCGCGTCGCCCTGCAGGACCTGAGAGAAATCACGGCCGAAGAGCTGCAGGCGGCCCTGGAGCTTCTTATGACCGCACTGGATGGCCAGAGACTCCAGACACTTCTTATGACACGCCAGAAAACACTAAAACACACGTCACACGAAAGCATGAGAGCGAGACGAAAGCGAATAACACGTCGACTGCATTGTTTATTTCTGTAAAGCAGCTTTCAAACAATCTGTCCCGAACGAAGCACTATCTTTACAACATTTTTTTTGTCTCGTTTCCCACCAAAATGTGAAATACAAGACAAGAAAAAAAGCAAAAGACAAAGCCAAAACTAAGTGAGTTTTTAACCTGAAACGAGCGAAATAATCTTGTTTTCAGTTCGAAAGAAGATGATTTCTTTCCGAAAACACGACACGTAATTGTTTCTTGATTCTTGCCGATTTAAGAGCTTTTTTTAAGCATTTTTTGCCGTCTTCTGTCTGCAATACGAATGCTCTCACCTCCTCACACTCTGCTCCTTGGAAATAAACGTAGCTGTCACATTCCCTGCACTTCGACGGCGTGCGCAGTTTGCGCAGCCGGTGCGTTTTCGCAGCTTTGGACAGTCCCACGTTTCTGAACGGTCCGGTGGGCGCCGCGCTTTCCGGTTCGATTCCGTTTATACCTAAAACACAACCAGTTCAACACATATCACTCTGTACTATACATCCGAGATGCAGAGGAGTCCGTTTCGTCGGATTTGGAGAAATGCATAGTACTTGCTCAGCAACGGACGCTCTGTAAGTGAATGGGTGCCGTCAGAATCAGAGCCCAAACAGCTGATTAAAAACATCACATGAGTCCATAATCCTTTATAAAGCTTCCTCCTGTGAAAAAAAGTTGTCTCTCACGTCACAAGCTAGCCACATATTTGTTTAGAGCTGTTTTGGATCTGTGCCGATATTTTGGATTATGGTTTGAAGCCATCTTTATTGTTTTTGCCTCTTACAAACGCACCGCTTTCTTCTTCTTCAGATGAACTGGAGTGGTGTGGATTACTGTGGCGTTTTGGTCAGCTCTCATTCTGACGGCACCCATTCACTTCCAATGCAGAACAAGCGATGCATTCGACTCATGCAAGTTTCTGCTCCCCGGACGTTCTCTGTAACCGGTCACTCACTCTGTTCAAACGGGGTCATGGCACCCTCTCGCTCCTCCAAATCCTCATTGGACGACAGCGTGGCTGCGGAAACGGGCCTTGAAGGTTTCGAGATATCACCTGAGACCGAAACACGACGCGACATCCGTGTTTGTAAAATGGTTTTACTCCGGTAACACCAGACTGGTGTGGATTAGTTTCATACCAGTGCTGGAGGTCGGGGATCCCAGTCCACTTCCCGGTCCGACGCTGTCAGTGTCACTCAGGGTGGACGGCCAGGACTTATGAGCTTGAAGATGGTCTCTACCTGCAAAAACAATATTAAAACTGCAGTAATGAAAACAAAAATGTGCGTGCAGCCACAAGGGGTTTGTAAATGTGTTCGCCCCCTAAAAGCTGGTTTCTGTTCATTTATTGTCTGCAAAACTGACCTTGACCTCGTCTTTGTTTAACCACAGTTCCTTCCCCAAACCCCGCCTCTTCTGCAGTGGGCGGAGCTTCAGTGCTGTTCTGCCGCTGGTCGCTACAGAGACTGTTGTTACGGGTCCGAACGTGCCTGATTAAAAAAACGACAACTCCATTTCCTTCTGAATTCATTTGGCTTTAATATATCGCATGCAATTCCCGAAGCATTTCAGTTATGCATCGACTACTGTGTTAAGAGCTGAGGATGTGCTCTTACTGGTGGCTGCATGCGGAGTACGGCTCAAACTGGTACTGGACCGGCAGCTCTGTGCGGAGCTGCAGGTTTTTGACGTGCGCGGCGTACTGCTGACCCGGGTCGTACAGCTTACAGCTCTCACAGAGTGTCTGGAAGTGCACCGGCAGCGCTGCTGTCTGCACATGCATCGTCTGATAGTACGAGATGGTGCACTGGATAGAGAGGAAGAGCATGCATCAAAAGCATTCATCCAAAGCAGAAAATTATAAAATCTCTACAGTTGAATCAAGTTTAAAAACCATATGCACACAATCAATATTCCATATGCAAATTAAAATAATAAATAAAAAATTTATATATATATATATATATATATATATATACTATTAAAAAACTTCTGAAATTAAATAAAAACAAAATACAAATTAAATAAAAAAAAAATAATTTTAAATAAAT
>NW_025048437.1:250000-285000 GCF_018831695.1 Puntigrus tetrazona | reverse complement strand
TGGATGGATAGATGAATGGATGGATGGATGGATAGATGAATAGATAGATAGATACATGGATGGATGGATGGATAGATATATAGATAGATAGATGGATGGATGAATGGATGGATGGATGGATGGATGGATGGATGGATGGATAGATAGATAGATAGATAGATTTTCCACCTAGATGTGAAAATACAAAATTCAGAAATATATTTAATTTAGTAAACAGATAAACAAGGGGAAATAAAAATATTTTTGAGATAATTTGCTTAATTTGTTCACAGAAAGAAAACTCACGGCCTCTCCGTTTCCTTTCTTTTATAAAAGCACATAAAATAAAAGCAGACCTTTCTACAGCGATGCACTACAAGTACAAAGCCTTTAATTTACACAATAAATAATAGTTTAGCGTCGCAAATATGAAACGTCATGGAATATTTGTTTTTGCGCCGAACGGGAGAGGTTGAGTCTTCAAAGTGCACTCCACTCGGTCACTGCCTAGGGGGCTTTGTTTTCAAGTGTGCGTTCTCTGTCCTTCCGCCGGCGGTTACCGCCCCCTTCTGGATCGGAGTGGCATTGCCTGTATTTGTGGTAATGCTGCCCGTACCGTGACGGTTCGGTACGAATACACGTATTAAGACAATAAACGAGGGATTCACTCACTGCAGTCCTGATGGTCGTATTTCCCTCCTCCTTCAGGACCCTGACCCGACGACACCCTGTACAGGTCCTCCATCGACTGAACACACACACAGCAAAGAGATGGCTACTTAGAACATTTCTAATGAAAATGTGCATTATAGAAATAAATGGTGTGTATTTTGAGGTTACAGTCGGATACAGAATGTAGTAGAGTTTATATCACTTCCTTCTCTTCTTTTATTGTAGTATTACTTCACTTTATAGTGGCTGAAAGTACTACTTGAAGAGGTAGAGACTTAACACTCTCTCCATCATATGCATTTCCTATTAAACTAAAAATATTTCCTTAAATTGCTCATGAGAATTTCAAGTTAATCCTTCGATAATTTAACAACACTTTTGATTCTTTGGTGTTGGTTAATGGTCACATGACACGTAGGTAAGCAAATAAAACATTTAATATTTTTTCTATGTTTTATTTTGACTGTTTTTATTCTAAATTGCTCATTCATTTCAATTTTACATTTTTATGATTTAATTAATTAGCTTTTTATCCGCTCAAAGTCCCAGTCCAGGAAACCATGCGCTAGAATGAATGTAAAAAGTATTATATATTTCAATAAATATTTATCATATTATATTATAATATAAATGTATTATATTATACACATTTGTTATAAATATTAAAAATAAGTTGTTTTACATTTCTATGTTTTAGTTAAAGGGTACATTTTAGCAAATAGTGTTATTTAACTGTATAATAAACTGTATATTAAAACGGTAAAATAAATGTATTATTTTATGGCATCAGAATCAAAGGCTAATTCAAAAATAATATGATTTAGAAAATAGTCTTACAAACAATAAATAAATAAATATTATATATGATCTTTAAAATATTTAATAATAAATTACTATAATATATATATTTATATTATAATATTTTGCCATAAATATTTTTTATATATGTTTATATATATATATATATATATATATATATATATTTTTTTTTTTTTTTTTTTTTAAATAATTTTTATAAGTGCCCCTACTATGAATTTTTGTGAACGATCTTTCATGCAGCGTGTAAGTTATAAATCTAAAAGCGCAGCATGTATTTAGTTTTTTGTCTCTCAAAAGAAAGAATCATCAAAACGAGTAATTAAAAAAAAAAAACGAAACCCACGACGTTTCATGATGACTTTAAAATGAAAGATTAGCATATTTCCCGCCCCCTTGTTGGGCTTTTCAGCTTGCTCTGAATGAAAACACACATCATTCTTCGCCTGGTTTAAATGAAATCGACCGAACACAGGAGGGGTTTGCAAAAACGAATCAGCGAACGAATCGTTTGGGAGTTACTGATCAAATAAGGTAAAGTGCATATTATAAGAAAATGAAAGTGTTTTTTGCATGACTCCCAAAACCAATACATATATATATATATATATACACCTTTCATAAACCATAATATGGACACTTTAACTGTTTTGCATTAAAAATAAATGTAATAAAGTTACATTCATATTAAAATAATATCGCCTTATAAGCCACTTTTGTTAGGAGCTTACAGTCCTTCTTATAAATAACACTGAACTGCTTTAAATAATGACTAATCGCTACACACTCAGAGCGGCACGACATACGCGACGACTAAAGGAAGCGAGCCTGTTCTGGGAAATGTTCTGAGTGTCTGTTCTGGACATTAAAATCATTCATTTGTCATCGCCGTCGTTCTAAGAAGTGAAGACTGTGAAGTCGTCAGGGACTCGGTCGAGGTGAGGAGGAAACAATATGCTTGCAAGACAACGCAGGAAGCGACCCACACACACACGCTTCTAACAACATCCGCACACACACACACACACACACACACACACACACACACACACTCACCCTGCTCTTTTCAGTCGGAGGCAGGGACAGAAGAGTAGTGCTGTCAATCTCTCCCATCAACAACTCTGAAACACTGACAGAGAGAGAAAATACTGCTCAGATATCACAATAATCAGCTAGAAATAGAGAAGAAGAAACGGTCAATATATCTTGATTAAGTTCATTTTAATTGCAAACAATATATTGGTAAATCTTAGCACAGCTTAATTATACACACATAATTCAAAAACAATATTAAAAGTAAAATTCATATCTTTTACATATTTACATATAATTACTTACATTATAAGTGGTATAAATATAACATAAAAATACACAATTTTACACGCCATTATTTTAAATATATTTAAAAATGAAATTATATATCATTTCATAATAACTAAATGTTATATTTAAATAATGGATATATTTATATATAATTAAAATATACTTTATTTACCTGCATTATAAGTGGCTTTCAGGGAAATATGTATATTATACTTGAACATAAACATATTATATTATATTAGAAATAATATTAAATAAAATAAATATAACTTATAAATAGTAATATTAAAGTTATATTTGAGTTTTACATTTATATATATATATATATATATATATATATATATATATATATATATATTTTATAATATTATATTAGTATTAGGAGTAAAATATGAATATATAATACATTAAAAATATTAAATTACAGAAAATGCATTTTATTAATTATATATTAAATGCATATAATTTGTATTTATTTTTTATTCATTGACATTTTACTAAATACAACTCTATTTTGATTCATAAATAATAAATGAACCGATACAAGAAGCATAAATAATATTAGATTAAATAAATTATATAATATAATTATATATAATGTAATTATATATATATATATATATATATATATATATATATATATATATAAATAAAAAGAAAAACACAATATTATATATATATATATATATATATATATATATATATATATATATATATATATATATATATATATAAAGAGAAAAACATAATATCAGTAATTGCATTTTATGTTAATTTATATCAAATGCATAACATTTTAATTTATTTTTCATTCATTGACGTTTTATTGAATACAGTTCTATTTTGATTTATAAACAATAAATGTGCAGGTACGAGCAGCGGCTCTTACTTGCTGCTGAAGGCCACAGCTATGGTCTCAATGGCCTTCTCAAAGTCTTTCTTCTGGGCGTCAGTGGTGCCTTCATAACTGAACCCTGACAAACACAGAGAAGAGAAGCACTTCACGCTCACAAACGCGCGCTTCTGCGTCGACAACAAATAAAACCAGAAGTGACATCACACCGAGACGCAAAAGTGGAAACACCTGTATTTCAGCGCGCGTTTCTCCTTCATAATATCAGGCGCTGGTTGCGCGCTATCAGATGCTAGCGCTGAGCTGTCATTTGTATGCGTGGGTGAGAGCGTGGAACCAGTGACAGGAGTTAAAGAAGAGGAGGACTGACCTTTGACCTTTGAGATGAGCGTTCCGGCCGCGGTGAGCGTTTCCACCGTGTTCAGCAGAGGGTACGTGTTGATGACCTGCCGCAAAACACGCAGGACCTCCCCTAAACACTCGTGAACGGCCGGCCTGCTGCATGGCTCCTCTTTCACTGCCGAGAGACGACAAAACATCCTGATTCAGTCGTTCAAGCGTCTGCTTGTTTACGGTTTCAAACCGCATTTATTTTTTTTTAAACCAAACGCAATGCATTCACGTGGGTTTCCATGCGAGCGTCCAGACGCTCTGTTTAGGCCCTTTACAATCACCCCGGGACACGTTATTGCCGCATTATTTTCGCCGAAACGTGTCAGTTATTTGTCCACTTCCTACCCGCCCGATACCCACAATGCACTTCATTCTGCTTATTACCGCAAAAGGGAACTTGAAGCTGCACACACGCGCTGATGCCGAGCGCGTGTGACATTACGACCGTCTAATGAGTTCATCGGGTTTATCAGATGAAAACGTCGACTGCGACTATTAATGCTTCGCTTCCTGACAAACTCAAGCCGCGGCCTGCAAAATAAATCATTAATAGATGCATAAATCACAGACGCAGAACTAGTTGCAACAGTTTGTGAAGCATTGAAAAATAATCGTATGGAATAACTTGCTCTACAGCATTTACCCCTTTTTGAATAATTAAAAAAAATAATAGTCTATTTTTTTAATACGTCATTTTTTTTAATCGATTTTTCCATACATAAACAGGCCAAAACATGAACTCTTTACATGATAAATCTCTTAAAAAGCAATAGCAAAAAAACTAGGAACAAAGAGGGTGCAAGCAAAGTTCGTTTGCTAAAAAATTAAACAGTTTAGAGAATTTTTCAATGCATTTGAAACGGACATTATGTGTCATTAAACGTCATTTATTCCTGTGATCAAAGCTGTATTTCTTGTCTTCTCAGTCTCACGATCCAGCAGAAATCCTTCTAACATGCTGATCTGCTTATAATCATCGCAAACCCGAAACGCCTTCGAACTCGTGCAAATCAACGTCAGCGGCCGCGAACAAAGAAAAACCTGGCTCTATCCCGCTGGAACCCAATCCTGTTCCCCCCCCGGGACAATGATAGCTGTTGTCGCGCGCCACAAAAGTCCCTGTGTGCTTGCTGCGCGCCCGAACGCGTGGGTGTCCGCAAAAATGCGAAAGACACAAAAAGCACAACACGAGAGGGTAAGGTTTCAAACGGCCGCCCCGTCTTTGATGCGGCGCCGGGCTCCTACGCACGTGTGTGCGGCCTGGACTCTTTAATGCGTCGTGAAGGATTTCGAAAGCGACCAGGACGAGTTTGGCGGGAGACAGTGAGGGGAATGTTGAATGCATGTGGACTCCCTCGAGAGCCCTGGTTTGCTATTTCCCAACCGAGCCGGTGAAACGCTAGAATGAACTAAATCATTAAAAAAAAAAGCTATTTCAAAACAAAACATTATTTTGAACATTAACCAACATCAGATTTTATTTTCTGTTATGCTTTTAATATTGTTTTTTTTTTTTTTCAATTGAGAATTTTTTTTTCAATTTCAATTTTTTTCAATTTCAATTAAAAAAAAAATTTCTATTTTTTTTCAATTTTTTCAATTTGCATTTTAACTTTTAGCCAACATGCTTTGTGCTTTTATTTTAAATATATCTTATTTATTTATTTTTTTGGTCCCACTTTATATATCTTTTTTTTTTTTTCAATTGAGAATTTCTTTTCAATTTCAATTTTTTCAATTGAGAATTTTTCTTTTCAATTTCAATTCAAAAATTTTTCAATTTTTTTTCATTTTTTCAATTTTTTCAATTTGCATTTTAACTTTTAGCCAACATCCTTTGTGCTTTTTATTTTAAATATATCTTATATATATATATATATATTTTTTTTTTTTGTCCCACTTTATATTAGGTGGCACTTCTGCACATTTAAATGAATCAACGCACTTATTGTCTGCATACATGTTTTTACATCGCACTTATGTTTAGAAAAAAATACCTGTATGTAATTACATCTGTAATTAATTCCCGTTGTCCCTTATGCCTTAACTCACCCTTAAACCTACCCACACCACCAAAACCAACCATAACCTTACCCGTATATCACTCAATAACAGCGAAAGTGTTTTGCAACACAATCGGCGATAATAAATATTGCTGATGTAAGTAGCACACAGCAGGTAAGGCTACTTAACATAAAGTGGGACCCCTTTATTTATTAATAAAATTAAATGTTTCTATGTATTATAGTTTATTTGCATGTCATGCAGCCTTTAACCAACATTAAAGACCTTTAAACAACACACAAAGTATTATATACTTAGTATATATATATATAATCATATTTATATACTATTATTTGTATTTATATTTAGAATTCTTATTACAATATTTTCTGTTTTCATTTATTGATAGTTATTTTTATTCGATGTATTTTTGCATTCGTTTTTAAATATTACTAGGTTTACTTTTCATTTCAGTTTTGCTTACTTGCGCGTCATAACTGTTTTTCATATTTTCCATTTAACTTTTCGTTTCCTTTTTTGCTATTTTGTTACGTGCTTTTGTCGTCTTTATTTATTTTCTATTTCACTTTCATTTTTTATATCCAGTCAGTAATTTTAGCGCTTCATTTTACACTCCAGCCGATTTCAAAGGCAGCGTTTCTCATTTTCACGTATATTTTATTTCGTTTTCAACCCAAAAAATGCTTTTAATTAACCGCAGTAACCCCCGTAGTTAAATCACTGCCACTGTATCTCAAAATCTCAGAAAGACGCCAGGAAAAAAAAATATTTTGGGGTAGCGCCAGCATTTGAAATGATAATTTTCCTTGAGATGACATTGGAAACATCGCTATCGCAACTCCGCAAGCGGGGCAGATATAAACAGGAAGTAGAGCCGATGAAAATAGCGACGCTTTAAGGAAGTCCACGAGGCCTAAGGAGACTCAAATGACTTCTGCTCTTTATAAAGCAGACGGTGCTGACGTGATTCATCTCTCTCCTGCCCTCTGCGCTGAATAAAGTCAGACAAGGTGCACACAGTACAAAAAAAAAATCGTAAGGCGCGAAATACCGATTTGCACGCTTACCAGCTTCGAAACGCTCGACCTATATCTGATGGCGTTTATCAAAGCCTCATTATTCTACCACATCGCCACTGCATCGTGAGAAATCGGCCTGCTCTCCGTAGGGCCCTGCGTGTGCAGCACCCTTCTAAGGGAAGGTGGAGAGGTGCAGCCCAGCGGACGTGTGTAATCTCAAACCGAAAGCTGCAAAGAAAACATCTGACGCACGGTTGCTCTTCCTTCCTCTCTTTCACCATGGAAACCCAACGAAAAAAAACACGCATTATAAACGCCCATCCCTAAACGAGGCTCGAGGGGAAGACTTCGTGCCGGTTGCATCTAACGTTCTAGTTTCAATTTATGCAACGGGCACGAGTGTCTTATTCCCTCTACAAAAACAGAAATATGTTTAAAGGACAAAAACAACAAACCCGACAGTGGACGTATATTTCAATTAACTAACCAAAAATTCTTGAAACAAGAAATGCTACACATTTTTAATATATAATAAAAAATACCTTTATTAAAATATCACATATTTAAAATATTATGTTTGATGTTTGAATTATATTATCACAAAATATTGCAAATCTGTAATTGCAATTTGAGTAAATATCATATACAATAAATAATTGACTATAATTACAATTAAAAATATTACAAATATATTTTCTATATGGTAATGTGAGTAAATAACTTTTTTTACACAATATTTACTAATCCCACAATATCTTTATTTACTATTTAAATATCAAAACGTATATAAATAATTTAATAATTTACCAATATTAAAAAAAAAGAGAATTATTTGAATATTTAAACCTTTTTAGTCGCAGTTTAACTAAATATTACATACAATATATTTGCAGAAACATTTTTACTTTGATTTTATGCATCAATTCTTTTACTTAAATATTAAATATTTAAATTAAATATTTAATATTTAAATATAAAAAAATAAATTGTCTTTATATTTACCAAAAGCGTTACATATATATATATATATATATATATATATATATATATATATATATATATATATATATATATATATATATTTATATTATTTATTTAAATGTTAAATAATTATATATTCTTAATTGCAATTTAATTAAAAATATATCTGGAATTATATATATATATATATATATATATATATATATATATATATTCAACTTAACATTTATTTTGCTCTACACAAACAAAAACCAACAATCCAAAACTATTTAATCAGCTCAAAATGGTTTCTAAAAAGCCCTTTTTCGCACCGAACACAGCTAATAAAACTCCTACCTTCTCCCAGCACCATGTCCTTCAGTTTCTCCACGGCCTCCGCGAAGCGGGCGACGTCTCGCAGCAGCGAGGGAATGTCCTCCACCTCGATGGCCGACGTCTCAGCAGACTCCGCTCCGTGTCCGTAGGCGAGAGCGGCCCGCACATAGCCCTTATGGAAGCCCCACGTCCCCGAGGTCTGGAAGGCGAAGCCGGCGGCGCTGGCGTGACGACTGAGGCCCGAGGGCCGCTTGAGGGTCCCGACGGGCGAGCTGCACGCCGCCAGCTTCGAGTGGGGGGACGGTGTTCCCGGACAGGATAAGGGCCCCAGATCGGGAGGGGCCGGTGCGCAGGAGCCATCGATAGTGTTGTTAAGAAAGTGTTCCTGAAGGATGGACAGCTGGGTTTAACACGGGATGGAAAGAGAGGGGTGAAGGGTAAATGACGGATGACCATGGAGATGAATATTATGAATGATGCTAGATGATACTGGAGTCGTGTTGAAGACAGATAGCATGCTTTATAAGTTTATTATGTAATGTCGTATCATATTTTATGACAAACCCCAAATATAAGAAATTCAAATCACTATAATAACAAAAAAACTGAATGAAATAGTAAGATTTTAATTCAGCGATTCAGTACTGTTATATTATTATGTTCAAGTTGCTTTGGAAAAAACTAAATGTAAATTTTAGTGTAGTTTTTATGAATATTTTAATAGTTTATATAAATAGAATTGTTATTATATTTTATAATTATTATAAAAATTATAATATAATAAGTATAATTATAAAACATGCATTTAATTATTAATAATTTAATATATAATTTTAAGTTATAATTTAAGTTTATTAAGTTAATTTTTAACTGTGTTTTTGTCATTTTAAATATACATTTATTTATTTTAACTTTTTTTATTTGCTATTTTGTCTGTATAAAACTCATTCAGTGATTATAAATAAACACTTATTAGTCTTTATAAACAAAGACGTATTTATAACTACATGCATTATATTGTGAAAGCGTTCATTAAAAAGGTGCATCGATTAACTTTAAAATAAATGTTTAAAATGTAACTTCGCTATATTATTTCAATGCACTTTTTGGTATTGCCTACTTTATCCGTCCGGTTAAAACTTATTTAGGAGTGACTTTATTTTAGCCCACCATTAAACTAAATGAAACCTAAACTAACTAAATTAGACAGAAAATCAGAGAGGACACTATTCAGAATTACTATACAGAATTATGTCACGCACGAAAAAAAAAAAGTAGTTAAATCATGCAAGTCTGAAGGTGATTGAATGTCACTTTGATTCATTTTAAAGTGACAGTTCATCCAGATACTATAATTTATCTTTCTTTTGCGTAATATAAAATAAAATTCGAATCATTTGACTGGAGATAAATAACACTGGTGGACCCCAAAATCTTAGTTTTGGACTTTTTCATTTCGTGTTCACTATCTCTTTTGGTTCTGCTTTTATCAAGACCTGCTCTAAAGAAACCCAAGAAAGCAGTGTCCTTGAGATCAGCGCATTACCTGTTAACAGTAAAAGTGAATCCCTTCTAGGTTCACATCTACTCTATTCTTGTTTCCTCCTGGAACTGCCCGGCTCCGCTGCTTGTTCTGATATGACTCTCTCACGACTTCCTCTCAGTTTATTTCTAGTGTTGTTCGCTTAAACAACGAGCGAGACGTGCTCCCTGAGTGCTCTTCGACAGACATCGCTCACCGGTGACAGCTTTACAGCGACAGCGCGCGCCATTAAACGCTTCGCTCGAGAAACAACTCGCTCTTTCGAACCGATTCTTTTAAACGATTCGGTCGAGCGGTTAGACCGCGCACGCGTCGAGGCTCGAACGAATCGCTTAAAAGAATCGATTCACTGAAACGAATCATCCGAGCGAACGAATTCGTTACAAGTGAATCGCAGCCCCAAAAGTGCCCAATTCTATACAGGATAGAGTACATTAACCCTTTCAAACTTAATTATGTCGCGAACTAATGTAAGGAAATCAACGGGATGAATGAAAGCCCATCTGACAAAGCACACGTACTTATTAAACACGCTTACAGTGCTAGAAGCAACTTATCACTCAACTGAACTCGTCTTTTTAACGCGCCGTTAGTCTCTTACCGAAGGGTTTTGCGCGGAGTTGCTCTTTTTGGAGGCTGGGGGCGCTTTATTCGTCAGCTCCTTCTTCTTTCGAGAGAACATGTTCGCGCCGTTTGCTCCGCCGCTCCGAAATCGCACGAAAACTTTACAAACGAACCAAAACAGTTGTGAAAATGTCTCCACAGGCGACTGACAGTTACTTCCCCATCATGATAGTTCATCGCTCGCGCCCGCGCGCGCGCGCGCCTTCTCTTCCTGCCGCGGCGCGCGCCCGTCTCGAGGACGCACAGGTTTCTTCAGGAAAAACCCGCCTTGTGTCGAGGTCAGGGACTTCGATGGAAAAAATAAATAAATAACGAATTGTTTTGGGGCCACAATATATTGAGGTTCGTTTCCCAGACCTTCAGCTGTCACGTGAGCCACGCTGGGGAGCAATTAGTTAAATTTAACAGAATCGGCCTTCGCGATTTAGTCTAATTACGGCATAAATGCAATTGCAATTACTGAGAAAATGTGCATCCAAGGCGAGACACTGCAGGTGAATAGGGTAAAAAAAAACTAAACTAGCAGCTATTGCATTTACTTTTGTTTTCTAAGATAGCAGGTTTCACAAGTTGCTTAAATTTCTAGTGCAAAAACTCAAAATTCGTCTGGTTTTTTTGACATATGTGACCTGGACTCCAAAAGCAGTCATAAGCGGCACAGGTATATTTGTAGCAATAGCCAAAACTGCATTGCATGGGTCAAAATTATAAAAAAAAATTAATAAATTACCTACTGTGAATATAGTCTCTCAAAACCTGATCAGTAGTATGCATTTGCTATACTTAAATATTAATAACATTGCAATTAAAATAAATTTAAATGCAAGATTTTTCTGCATCCTCGCGTTCCTCAGCCAAATATTGTTCTGTCCTAACAAACCTACATCAATGGAAAGCTTATTTATTCTCTATTTCTGTAGTAACCCTGCTTTTGTGATCACATGTTAGAGTTAAATGCTACAAAAATAAAATAAAATAAGTGCAAATTATTACAAGCAAATGCATGAAACATTCCCTCTCTAAAAACCATTAGGACACGGGGATAAAAAAAGAAAACCGCCTTAAAATATGCAGTTTAAATGAAATCTAGCTCACGTGCTATAGAAGAAACACTTAAGTGTCTTTTAACTTTTTCCTTCCGCTAGTCTGAAACGAACACTTTAGGAAAAACCAAAAAGCCTAAAATCTCAAACTTGATCGGTGCATGCCTGCAGTGTCTCTCCCCTTAAAGAAAAAAAAAATTATTATTTTTGAGACACAAAATAGTGAGGTTTTAGACGGTATGAGACCTGCTTACTAAAGATGCTTCTAGAAATAAAAGTGAGGGACATTTTGAACAAACTCTTAAAATTTTATTGTTTGTTAAAAATTATATTGCAGTACAATATATTCCTTCTGTTAAATGTAGAAAACGTTCAGAATGAGTCAAAAGGCACATTTGTTTACACTATTTACAGTTCCATCTAAACTCTTAAATATTGGGATAAAACAAAGAAGCCCAAAGTAAAAGTGCTGAACAGAATTCTAACTGGAAACATTAATAATATAACAATAATAATAATAATAATAATAATAATATCAACAACAGCAACAACAACAATACATACAATCAGTAGCAGTTCTCGTAAATGTTTCATTTTTTATTATTAAAGTGTTCATTTGTGATTTCTTTGTACTTTCTGTAAATTCTGGCAAGTTGTCAGGACAAAAGGAGCAGGAACACAACGGTTTTTACGCGCAAAAAAAAAGAAATCCGGGCGCCAACCGCAGCCTCGCGGGGAAACGCTAACGTTTTTTTCGCCCCGTTACCAATCCAGTTTCGAAACGGCTTGCATAAAAAAAAAAACGGTCATATCAAAAGCAGAGAACTTGGAGTAATACTCGAGCGATATTCCTAAAACTCGCATTTTCTCTCATACGCTTCAAGTCTAGAATACGGCAGCCAGGCGTGTAGAATACAGTAGTCAGTATCACGCGTCTTTCTCTGCGACGGCGCATTCTTTCCCTCGACTTTTCCTGAGATTAAGCACGACCGCACGGAGCCTGCGAAGACTGCACAGAAAACTTTGGTGCGACGGGAATCTAGTCGGCCGACCCTAAAGCGGAAAAAAACGGACATTTTTTCCGAGCGGAGGAATAGAAGTGACACGCGGACGCCGGACAGCGGCGCAGGGCAGTGCAGGTTTTATTTGGTGGCAGGTCGCAGGCTTTTATTCTGTGTTCTGGGAGCAGGAGAAATCAATTAAACCCTGACAAGGCATTGGAAAAGTGTTTCGTCTTCTACATGTGATTATAACAAAGTCTACCTCTACAAATAATGTCCCTTGGATATAAATAGCAACAATAATAATAGTATTAATAACAATGACGATAATAATACGAATAGCAATAGCAAAGACGCCAATACATTTGCTTCCATTCCAACTACACGAGAATACAAGACCGAAAGAAAAAACATTGACCTCATACACACACACACACAAACAAACAAGTCCGTTTCGTTCTCATAACAAATATAATATTCTTCAAACACAATTCAAAAATATCACTTCTGAACAGATATAAAGAGAATCGCGAGTTGTTCGTGGGGCAGTATTTGATTTGAATAATATTCGTTTGGTTTTTATTGCTCAGTCTCACTCTCGACGTGAGGTCCAGTGGTTCGCGATTAGCGCCGCTAATAAATAATTTGGTTATCGATTCCCAAAAGCTCGCGACGTTTCGCCCGCGGTCTGTTGTATTTCTTAAAGTAACCTTTCGTTTGGACAGTGATGAGTCTATACGATACCTGAGAAAGTATTCTGCAGAACGTGATCTGCTCTCGAAAGCGGCGTCTTCGCTGTATACATATATATATATATATATATATATATATATATATATGGTGAACGAATCTGTCCCTGTGTTCGGATTATTGAAATGAAGAAAGAGTATGAGAAATTCACAGGGTTATGGGGTCAAACAGCAGTTTCAGAATCATGCGATCGGGTCAAAAGCCTTCTCTGAAGAGACTGACGCCAGAGGAAATAAATAATATAGCACTACTCTATCTAGAATATATATATATATATATATATATATATATATATATATATATATATATATATATATATATATGCACACAAGACTGCATCTGAAGGAGATAAAGGCACTGATTTAACAGAAGGCATTCATTCGAAAAAGATAAACTCCCTAGGACAGGAAACAGTATACACCAATATCTTAATAAATAAACATATCTTTTACCTCAATGTCTGCTGTGATGAAATGGTGGGTGGAAAAGCCCTATTGCTTTAAATAAGGCAAACAAAAATCGAACTGGTTTCAAGTGCCCGTGTACTTTTAACATCGTCTTCATTGAACGCCGACAAAACCGAACGCAACTCTTTAGCTTATGGACTGAGAATGACTTGGGGGTTGGGGGGGGGGGACTAGCGCTGTCCGACTATTAACCACCGCGTACGAAATGAACGTTTTCGTTTACATGATGTGCGTGTGCTGCGTGCTTTCATTATGCGTGTATGCGGTTGTATTAGGTTTAATGCATTAAACCGGTTTCCCAGTCCTAGCCCTCGTGCCCCCTTCACATTACGCATGCGTCTCTTATTACGTACGACGTGCGCAATGATTGAATGAATCGCACCGGGGTTGTCGCAAGACCCGTAAGACCTTCGTTCGTTCTTCAGAAAGCCGTCTGACCCAGCAACACAACTATATGGTACATGCATTGGTAAACCAGGATGTGAAATCGCTAGGAGAACGCTTTTTTCGAACGGCAAACGCAAACGAGGCCGATTACGACGAACGCCTTGAACCGTGCATTGCGTTGCAATACTCTCCAAAATGGCAGAAGATGCAACTCGGAGGGGGAAGAATGGAGAAAGCATTTCTGTAGTGTTGCAAAACCGAAGTCGAGTCACTGATGTCACATCCTGTTTTGCTGACGCATTTGCTGGATCTGGATCGTTTCAGGTGTGTTGCCGTCTATGGAGGCTCAGGCGGCTCTCGATAATATCGTAATTTGTGTTCTGAAGACGAACGAAGGTCTTGCAAGTTTGGAAAAACACGAGGACGAGTAATTATTGACAGAATTTTCATTTTGGGGTGAACTAACCCTTTAAAATGGATTTCCCCAGTTCAAGGAGTAGGAAGCAATGAACACTGGGTAGGGATCACATAAATCATACACTCTTATCTAACTAGCTGGTTATCTGTATCCGGTGTGTTAACTAAGACATGCTAAATATTCGGTGGGTGGGGATAGGACTGGGAAACACTGTATTAAACATATGATATAATTTATATGAATGTATGCGTGTAAATATTTTCAAAATGTATGCTGCATGCGTGTGTCATAATACGCACAGTACACACATATTTCACGTAAACGAAAGCTTTCATTTTGGATGCGATTAACAGTTTGGCAGCGCTAGAAAGAACTCACTGACTGTTTGAGCCTCTAGGTGGCATCCCAGTCTATTGATTTGAACTGGATGACGGACTGGCGGTGATCCGAGGGCGGGCCGTGGATCATGTGATCCAGCGTCTCCAGGGCGTCCATACTGCCGTGGCCGTTTGGTAACAGATGCGTCTGTTCGGAGGAAGAGGATGATGGCGTGAAGTGTGAGGAGGAGGAGCTAGAGTCCGAGAGGGAGGAGTTTGTAGGAGCTGACGCGAATAAGGAGGAGGAGTAAGGGGAAGGGGGCGGAGTCGAGGAGGGCAGGGTTTGCGAGGCGAACGGGTACTGAAGTTGGGAATCGGGGGAGGGGTAACCGAAGTCCAAGTCGTCAAAATCGAACTCGTCGTTCGTTCTTTCTGTAGCGGGCTGAGTGGCGTGCGACTGCATGGCTTGGGGTTGCGACGGAAGGGATTGTGACTGCAAGGACTGAGGCCGGAGAGGTTGCGACCGCGCGTGCTGTTTCGACAGCAGGTATGCGTTCGAAGCGTGCGTCGCGCGTTGGCCGTTCGGGTGCAGCGCAACACGCGAGGATTGAGCCGGCGCGCCGGTTTGCTGCTGCATCTGCATGAAAAGCTGCAGCATTAGCGACCTGTCTTGACCTCGCTGCATCTGCGCCAAGATCGCCCGCGAGCCGCTCTGCTGCTGCTGCTGCTGCTGCTGCTGCTGCGTTAGCACCCCAAACGACGAGTGATTCTGCTTTAGTGTGTGAACGTGCTGCTGGGAAACGTTCAACGCGGCATGCGACGGCATGCGCGCGTTCGGGGTTAGCGCCACCTGCCTGTGTCTCTGCTGCTCCTGGGAAATCAAATCTTCCAGGTCGAACGTCTCGGGGACGGTCGCGCACGGCCGCCCTCTTCCGCTCAGCATGCCTCCGTTTAGCGTTACGCCGTTTAAGTCGGGCGTCTTGATGTCCGGCGACGGGCAGGGGCTGATGGTCAGATCCAGGACTTCGCTGACGGCTTCGCTACTCGGCTTGGCCACCCCCGGAAGAAGGGAGCGTGGGTAGTGGAGTTGGTTCTGAAGCGGGTGGGGAGGGTTTGCGATGAGCTTGCGGGCGTTGATCATCTTGGCCAGCATCTCCTGGCGCAGACGCTGGTCGTTGGCGAACTGCTCTCTCTCCCGTCGCGCTTTCTTCACCTCCTCGTCCATCCGAGAGAGCTCAGCGCGCACACGGGACACGCAGTTCTCTGGGATTTTTATACCTGAGACACACACAGCATTGTTATTCCCTTCTTGAGGAGAGAAAATTAGACATACAGTCAAACCAAAAATTATTCAGATATCATTTTAGATTTTTTTTTTTTACTAGGGTGCAGGACATGTGAATGAGGAAGGATAGCAAAATATTATAACATATTATTAACAAGAATATTTTATACAGTGGACTACCAGTAAAGACCTGAACAAGTGTTTTTTCTAACGTGACCATTTTTTTATACCACAGACAGAACAAAACTAAGCATTTTTGAGCTATAATGGCATTATCTAATGCATACTTAAATTTCAGCTATTCAACCGAATTCATTACATACCTTTCTACCATAGTTGTCTGACGTTATCAAGATGAACACTCGAAGAACTCGAGTTCTTGTCCCTTTTTATTACCATTTTCATATATATAGAGAATAAACTGAAAAGTGTCTGAATTGCTAAATTCTGGTTGGACGGAATAAAAGCATGTTATATATTATCTACATAGCTATGTATTTGTGTCATCTGCCGCTTTAAATGCACAAGCTCTTTAAAATTGGATTCTGATTGGCCGTCAATGTCTTTACCGTTCGTCAGCTAAAAAAACATAATAATATCGGAATCCATTTCAATGGCATCTTGCCATTATCATTACTAATCATACTACTTGATTTTTTAAAACTATATCATTATAGTCCTTGGCCTTAACTCCTAATTGTGATGATCAAGTTAGAAGATAAATCTGGGGTATTTATTGCTCGTTGAATTACCGCACTTTCAAAAAAAGTCATTCATAACGTCAACCGGTTCACACACAGCGAGCAAAGAGCAGAAAAACTCAACAGAGATGGATAAACTCCAAAACTGCCAATATTTTCTGCTCATAGCCACTTTTTTTCCCCCATAATGTAGACAGAGTGCATGCACATGGTTGCCAGGTTGTACCAATTTATGAAAAAAGCACTGATTGGGGGAGGGTTTAAAATCTTGGCATTTGGCAACCACAACTATGAAGACTGTGCATGCTTGCTACCAATGTAAGATATAGCAAACGCCAAATTATAATATAATGTTTTGAGGATAAATAACCAGTTAATCGGCATCGGGGAGGCTCGTCACCAGTGTAAGATATTGAAAATGACAATGAAATGTTTTCAGGATAAACATTAATATTCCAGGGGATTTATCGGACGGTCCTGTTCATTGCAATGATTATTATTTCATTAGGAAACGTCGCGTCAACTCACCAACTTGTTTGCTGTTCTGTTTGGTTTTGAGCCGTACGATCTGCAGGATGCTGGAGTTGGTGATGTCCGAGACGATGTCAGACACTCGTTTCCAGACCCTCAGCAGCGCTCCGCACAGCATGTGATACTGCCTGAGACGCATCCCCAGAAAACACTCCTGGCCCTGCTCGATCAGCTTACACTTACCCTTCCTACTACAAACAAACACACACACACACACAACACTTAAAGCTGCACTTACATTTAACGTTGCTGTGCGGAATTCTGTTATATAATCTAATCGTTTCAATGGGTGTCATGGGTTTTCTGATGGACTTGCAAAAACACTTGCGAATGTGAATTTTGTGTTGTGTTTGGGTTCATAAACTCAGATTTGTGTCGCACCAAGCGAAGCTGAGGATCTACAGTGGAACTGAAACTATTGAAAAGCGCTTTCAGTATCTGAAATGAAGCTTAAATATAATAAAATATCTAAAAATACTACATAGAAATTTATGATGACTGACAAAAAGTTCTAGACGAGAAAATGACAAACTAAAAAGTATTTGGAAACATTGCTTAAATAGAACTACAAATTATATTAATAAAAATGATATCAAAAAACTACACTTAGCTATAAATTTAAAGATAAAATAACGATATTTATTCAAACATGAATTTATATTAGCAGAAAAATAATAGTAAAAACACAATTTTGTGTTGCAATCAATGTTATAAAAATCATCCATAAAAAAAAAAAAAAAAAAAAGCATTTGGAAAGCAAACAGGGTTTAGTTCTTCATCATAACCTTGCAGCGCAATAGTAAATGTGGACACATTTTTAAACACGCATATTGTAACACACCTCACACACGCCCCTAACACACACACCTCACACACGCACGCACCTCACACACACACCTCACGCACACACCTCACGCACACACGCACGCACACCCCTAACACGCACACCCCTCACACACACACGCACGCCCCTAACGCACGCCCCTCACACACACACGCACCTCACACACACACACACACACACACACACACACACTCACGCACACTCACCTCACGCGCACACCCCTAACACGCACACATAACGCCCCTAACACACACACCTCACACACGCACCTCACACCCCTAACACGCACACCCCTCACACACACACGCACGCCCCTAACACACACCCCTCACACACACACGCACCTCACACACACACACGCCCCTAACACACACTCACGCACACACACACGCACGCACACCCCTCACACACACACGCACGCCCCTAACACACACACCTCACACACACGCCCTAACACACACCCCTCACACACACACGCACCTCACACACACCTCACACACACACACACCTCACACACACGCCTCACACACACACGCACGCCCTAACACACACACGCACGCCCTAACACACACACGCACACACACACGCACGCCCCTAACACACACCCCACACACACACACACACACACCCCTAACACACACACACGCACACACACCTCACACACGCACTCACACGCACGCACCTCACACACACACGCACGCCCCTAACACACACACCTCACACACACACCTCACACACACACACGCCGCCCCTCACGCACACACACACGCACACACACACACCTCACACACACACACCTCACGCACACCCCTAACACACACCCCTCACACACACACGCACGCACCTCACACGCACGCACCTCACACGCACGCACCTCACACACACACCTCACACACACACGCACGCACGCCCCTAACACACACACACCTCACGCACACACCTCACGCACACACACACACACGCCCTAACACACACACCTCACACACACACGCACGCCCCTAACACACACCCTCACACACACGCACCTCACACACACACCCTCACACACACACACTCACACACACACACCTCACACACACACACGCACCTCACGCACACACACCCTCACACACACACGCACGCCCCTAACACACACACTCACACACACACGCACGCCTAACACACACCCTCACACACACACACACGCACACCCCTAACACACACCCCTCACACACACACGCACGCACCTCACACGCACGCACCTCACACGCACGCACGCACGCCCCTAACACACACACCTCACACACACACGCACACACCTCACGCACACACCTCACACACACACACCTCACACACGCATGCACCTCACGCACCTCACACACACGCACCTCACACACACACACACACTCACACTCACGCACGCACATACGCCCTACACACACACCTCACACACGCACGCCCTAACACACACACACACACACTCACGCACGCACACCCCTACCACACACACCTCACACGCACGCACCTCACGCACTCACGCCCCTAACACACACACCTCACGCACGCCCCTAACACACACCTCACTCACGCCCCTAACACACACACCTCACGCACGCCCCTAACACACACACCTCACGCACGCCCCTAACACACACACCTCACGCACGCCCCTAACACACACACCTCACGCACGCCCCTAACACACACACCTCACGCGCGCACCTCACACACGCGCGCTCGCGCGCACCTCACACACAGACAGTGTCACTCACCAGTTGGCATGTGTGCAGTTGGTAAAAGAAAAGTCAAACTGACTTTTCCAGAAATCCTTTGCTTCATCAGGTGTCACCTTCAGAGCGGGAAGAAAAACACTTGTAGAACATGCAGCAAAAAAGCCATCAAAAGTGGCAAAAAAAAGTGATTGTTGATTGTAATGTTTACAATACTACATTGATGCAGTCAGAAATCTGTGTTCATTTTCTCAGAAGAGAACTCCCAACTACTCTAAACATGAAACACTGAACACTGACACTGAACTCTTAGACTCAAACATACATGTGTGTTTGTTCCTGCTGTGTACCACTGGATGTCACTGTGCAAGAATGACGATTTAACATTATATTTGTGTGTGTGTGCTGTAGGGACAGGTTTAAAGGAGGCTGACGGGTTTTGTGCGCTGTACCTTGTAGTATCTCAGGAGCAGGTTGTCCAGGTTCTCAGGATGGGCCTGTTTACCGATGTTGGGTTTATAGAGGATGAGATTACGACCCCGGCCCTGTTCGGCAAGCAGGACACACGGCTGACCCCCGCGCAGCTGAACACACACACACACACACACACACACACACACACACACACACACACACACACACACACACACACACACACACACACACACACACACACACACACACACACACACACACACGATCTTAAAGAAGGCTGGTAGTTTGACATTTGGATGATGAACATTAGAGTCCTGAGTTACAGACAGACTTCAGCGTGTGAGGATGTGTGTGTGTGTGTACCTTGTTTGAGAGATAAAAGCCTTCGTAGCTGCCAGCGAGTTTCTCTGCTTTGCTGCAGGCCTCCTCCCAGGGCATCCCACGATCCACGCTGATCTGAGGACAAACACAAACACAACGTCAGGGCCTTTCTAACGCTCTACAAATCACTAAAACATATATACATACATACTAATTATACACACACATATATTATATATATTTCTTTTTCTGGCAAAATTAACATGAAAAGTTTTAGGAATAAACATTTAGTTACTTTTTCTTGCAATTATATAGTTGAGTAATAACTTATTTTGGATGCGATTAATCAATTAATTGACAGCACACACACACACATATTTATATATATATATATATATACTGTACATACATACACATATATACATATACAGTACATGTATACATACACATATATCACACATACATTATAAATACATTTATGTGTTCTCTACTTTCTTTTGCAAATATATCGTTGGGTAATTATACTGTATACAATCACTTAAATCGCTAATATACATATTACATAAAATTAAAAACCTAACATATATATTAATGTCAGATTTTTTTAAACATCTCTTCTGCTCACCAAGGCTGCATTTAAAAATCAGTAAAATTAGCATTTAAAATAGCTATGTTAATATCTGATCAACTGTGAATTTTCAACATCATTACACTTGATGCTTTAGAAATCAATCTAATATTCTGAACAGCTGCTCAAGAAAAAATCTGATTATTATCTTTTTTTTTTTTTTAACAACTGGAAACTGTGACGCATTTTATTTTTCATGTATCCTTTATGTATAAAAAGTTCAAAGGAGCAGCATTTATTTGGAACCGAAATCTTCTGTAAAGCAGAAACGTCTTCAGGGTCTCTTTTGATGAATTTAACGCATCCTTTCCTCACGTGTACCTTATAAAGGATGACCTGGCCCTCCTGAGGGTTTCCTGGAGTTAAAAACTTCTCCTGCGTTTCCTCGTGAATCTCATCGTTACCAGGAGCCAGATCTGAACACAGAGTTTGACAACACTAATGTCAGACACGTCATATATACTGCTGCGAAAACATACAAGAGCAGCACAAATATAACAAGCATGCATTAAAAGCGCTTTTCAAATGTAAATGCACATTCATATTCCTCACCCAATATTCCCATGTCATATTTTCCCTCTTTTTTGTCCTTGTTGATCAGGTAGTCAAAGTTATCGGTGAAGTACTGGAACAGAGAGTTCTGCTGATGGACCTCCAAACCCAAAATACGGTTCAGAAACTTAGTGATGGTGCAGTCTGGGGGACAGGACAGAGAAAGGCAATCAGCCACTTGGTCGGATGCATTTAACTCACTTCATGCATGTAGCGGTCACTAACAGACGTCACATCAGCAACACGAAACCAGAACAAACGTGCATTATCCAACAATGTTGCCAGTGCATTTTCTGCATGATCTTCAATATCGAAATGCTCGCTAACAGGCATAGAGATAATCAATTAAAAGGTATGGCTGCATTAATCATAGGATTAAACACAGATGAGCAGTAAATCAGCATTTATTATCAGATCCTCTTGTTATTGTTATGACATTCACCTTTCTCTGTATTCAGACCCAAACGCGGCTCCTTGCAGAAGATTCCTACATCAATCATGCCTTTCTTCATATCTGAAACACATGTGAACGGCGTTAAATCAGTATTCACAAACGTTACAGGGTCGTGTTCTTCTGCACAGTTTGTAGACTTTATGAATTTATTACAGCACCATTATTGGAGTATAGTATTTTTGTAGAAATGACACTATTCTATATATTTATTATACATGCATGCATACACACACATATATATATATATATATATATATATATATATATATATATATATATATATATATATATATATACATAAATTGTGAAATAGTATTGCAATTTAAAACAGCTGTTACCTATGTGAATATATGTAAAATAAATAAATAAAATAAATATATATATAAATAAATATATATATATATATATATATATATATATATATATATATATATATATATATATATATATATATATATATATATATAAATATATATATATATATATATATATACATAAATTGTGAAATAGTATTGTAATTTAAAACAGCTGTTACCTATGTGAATATATGTAAAATAAATAAATAAATAATAATAATAAATATATATATATATATATATATATATATATATATATATATATATATATATATATATATATATATATATATATATAAATATATATATATATATAAAAATATAAATAAATATATATATATATATAAAAATATAAATAAATATATATATATAAATAAATAAATAAATATATATATATATATAAATAAATAAATAAATAAATATATAAATAAATAAATAAATATATATATAATATATATATATATATATATATATATATATATATATATATATATATATATATATAATACAATTTATTACTTTTTTTAAATAATGACATTACCTCTGAAGAATATGATGTCTCCTCCTGGATAGCCCTTCGGTGGAGGGACTTTGTTGTCGATGTGCCCGAGGATGGCTTTAGTGATCTTATCCAGCGCTTTAGTCCCATACTAAGACAGACAGAGGGCAGTTCGGCTTAAATTAGTAATGGAAATACAATTATTAAATGAATGAAAAACTAAAAAAATAAATGAATGCATTTGAGTTCTAAAATAATTATAAGAATATAAAATCTAAGAAATAATAAATAATAATATCATAATAATAATATTAATGAATAAAATACAAACTTATAACTAAAAATAAAAACATTAAAATTAAAGTGAAAACTGAAAACAACACTATAATAGTAAATATATAATGCTAAAAACAGCAGCTTAATATAGCCAGATGGTTGAAGAAAGAATAGCCTATTGTATTTTGGCTGATAAAGGAGAATATGCTCCTACTTTGTTCTCAAAGTTGTACTGGCTCAGGTCTCTGGATTCAGTGGCACGTCTGTCTCCGTGTGTTAGCGCACCTTAAAAAACACAACACACATTTAAATGCGCGTGCATTTCCATAAACTACATCTGACAACATTCTCACAGAGCTTTAGAATGGCTACAAAAGCTTAAATTGCAATAATGTTGTTCAGCTTTGACTGAAAATCTTATCTTTGAAATCTTATTGGTCCAAAACCTCGCAAAACACAGCAGTATATTAAATGTGCTTAATGCGATTAAAAAAAAGATGATTTAATGAGATAAAGATGTGCGCTGCATGTTTCAAAGACATTAAAAAAATTACAAAACACCATATTTCAGGCTTGTTTTAATTACCTCATTATGCAGAACAACCATTTTTCTGATTATTACAGGGTTTTTTGGGGGGTTATACAGTAAACAGGCCATTAATTTAATATTCCCTCATTAACTAAATAGCTTTAAGCAGAAATATTTAAGAATCTGGTAAATGTCTCTTCATAACTGTTAGGAAAAAAATAAGTTATTCAAGTTCTCCATATTAAGAGCTTGTGTTCGTCAGGAAAGCGTTAAAGTGTTAAGCTACGAATTGTGGGATTGCTTTTTAGTACGCCACGAAAAAAAATGTGATCATAACATGTATCACTGTGTGCAACGCTCGTAACATCCGAGACCGCAGCGAGACTTTACCAGGCTCTCCAATCTCTTGGCAACGATAGAGGCGAAGCGTCTCTCTCCAGCCAGCTCAGAGATGAGGAAGATATACTCCGGAGCCGTGACCTGATTTGAGCGATGCGTTCGACCTGATAAGACACACAGCCACAGTATTAGCCAGCCCCAGGACGCCCCTCACACGCACCCAGACAGGCGGACACCCACCGAACTGCTGGATGGCGCGGTCGGCGCTCCACGGCAGCTCTAGGGTCATGTGAACTCGTCTCCGGCGGTTCTGCACGCGCTTGTCCGCCTGCAGAGAGATGCCCGAGCTCGCCGCTTCCGAGATGATGGCTATCAGCTGAGAGGGGAAGAGACGGAGCGTTAGTGCAAGCGGTCAGAGAGGCTCTGGGGTCTGGGCTCGTGGGTCAGGGGGCCGTCACCTTCTCTCCGGTCATGAAGCGCTCTTTCTCTCGGACGTTGACGTGGTCGATGGTCAGGCCTTGTTCTGCTCGGGTCTCGTAGCGAACGCTGCCATCGGGACGCCGCACTACACGTCCCTTACGGCCCGTCATCTACACACACACACACACACACACACACACACAGCATTAAACTTGTTTGGCATAACATAACAAGGATCACCTGCGTCACAGCTAGCTGTTAATTTAATGTCGACAAGACGAATGCAACCTAACTAACTGTATCATGACGAGACGAATAAAATACAAATTTTGCAGATTTTTTTATTTTCTCCCTGACACTTTATTTTCCTGCCGTGCAAAATATTAAACTTGAGATACGAAATTAGTAAATTATTTTGCTGTGAGCAAATGCATGAACTCCCGACCGAAACAAATGAAATAAAACGGTGTGCAGGCTACACATTCATTTGTCTCTTTATTTTAGTTGCAGAAATTTAAACGTGAGATTTCAGGCCTAAATTTAGCGGGAACGGTCGGGTTAGGAAGAGCGAGCGAACAAACAAACAATGAAAATAAAGTCTGTCCCGCCCAGACCTCTACTTCAACCTTTATTTCAGGTGGTTACCATAGCAACCCTTGATTTATGTTTATTTCATTATTTTCGCTAATTACGTTGACTTCACATTTTTATTGCAATTCTCAATTTCTATTTAGCTTTCATTTATATTCATTCATTTTAGAACCTACACTCACCTTATTTTAATCCAGGTAGTTCCCCGGGCAAGATTTCACTTTTATAATTAGCTTGAATTTTTTATTTATTTCAGTTTTTGTTTTGGTAACTGTAGTACTTTCACTTTTATTATTTCAGGTAATTCCCAGCAATCTCTAATTTCAAGGTAATATTTATTTCGTTATATATTTGTCGATATTTCTGTCTAACATTTATTTTACTTGATACACATACTATATTTTTGTGTGTATTTTAACTTTATTTCAGTTAAAAATATTTTCAATAGTTTTAGTGACCAGTAGTAACACTGAAAACTAGTAAAAAAACAGAAGTGTCATATTTGAGCTCGATAGATTGAGAAAGATAGCCATTTTTTGTGAGAAATTTCCATCAGAGCATCTTTGAATGCTTTGGACACGGCGTCTGAGGCTGAGACTAAACGTTAGTCAGCAATATGAAAATAAACGACAGTGTTTGTCTATATTTAGTGTTCACACATCACAGTGACCCCTCACCTCAGACACCTTCTCTGGTCCTCCGAACCGGTCGATCAGCTCGTCAAGAGTGTTGAGCGGCAGCACCTTCCCCAGCTCTGCTATTTTACCCAGCAGCCTCTGCTTCAGCTCTTCTAGTTTAGCTGAACACACACACACACACACACACACACACACACACAGAATGACTTCACCAGATTGTGAAATAAACCTCAATCACTCCTGTGTGGTTTGCACGTCTAGACTGAAATTAGGCCTGATGTAATTGTGTGATTTCATAAGTGGACAACATGGTATTGTATCAAAATCGAAATGTCGGTAGTGAATTTTATTATATTATTCATGTAGACGTGTATTAAATGTTATGGAGGAGGAGTAAAGAAATATTATTCTAATATTTTATAAATTTTATATATATATATATATATATATATATATATATATATATATATATATATATATATATATATATATATATATATATATATATATATAAATATATATTATATATAATAATTATAAATAAATATATATATATATATATATATATATATAATTATTTATATATATTTATATATACACCTATATATAATTATTTATATATATTTATATTTATATATTATATTATATTTATATATTTTTTGGGGGGGTTTTTCCAACTTTCACACTGAAGCAAAAATCTGGATTTAAACTTAAAAGTAAAATCGTGACATTTATCGTGATACTTATCAATACTGACCGAAAAATAAAATAGAAAGTATGATCATTTTTTGGCCATATCGCCCAGTGTGAGTATATTCTTCTTGTGTTTCAGTCAACCTACCAGCAGGTCCGTTGATATGGTTTACGAAAATCACGTCGTCGTTGTCCTGTAGTGAATCAGGGGAGGAGTTTGAGTCGCTGTCCATCTCATCCGAGTCTGAGTCCGAGTCGTCGCTGATTTTAATAACCCCGCCCACTTCCACGCAGTGCTTTGGAAATTTCGAAGGCCGGCCTCTGGGTTTTCCTTCAGAAGGTTTCGGAAAAGATTCGTGATGCACCAAAACCCACAAGAGACAATAACGCGCGACACAGCATAAGACCATGTGACTCACGTTTCCTCTTGCTTGCGGCGCTTTTCTCTCTTTTGGGTTTTTGCGTTGGGAAGTGTTTCTGAACCAATGACTGGAAAACACCCCTAGAGGACACAAAACCCACAAATCTCAATACACGATGCCAACACTGACGCACGATCAGAGAAGCTTGCCCTTTTTAAACTGATTATTAGGATAAGGAACGCTCGATTCTGATTGGTCTGCTGGTAAATTGGTGGGGCGATGAGGAAACTCACTCAGCAGCGGAGACGAATCGGTCCAGGTGTCCGTCGTTCTCGTCCAGGACTTCTCGAGTACGAGCCTCACCGGTGGACTGCAGGCCGATCACGATGCACTGTTTGAGATGACACAGAGAGAGGGGGCGGAGCAATCAGGGAAAACACTTAACACAGGGTTCCCAGAACGAAGATAACCAGCCAGTCTTCTGTCATTTCTGGGAAGGCACGCATGCCATGTCAGCAGCAAGGTTAGCTTGAAGGCGAAAACCCAATAAATAACACAAATAATACGATAAACAAGAAACTATAAGAAATGTAAGGTTAATTCCATTTAAAAAAAAAAAACCTTGCTATGCTTATTTGTTTGGCCAGAAATTGTGTTACATACTGATGAGGCTCTAAAATGGCAACAACAATAATATTAATAATAAATTATTATTATTATTAAATATTAAAGTGACTATTAAAAAAATTATATTTATTATTTTATAATACATTTTTATTACTAAATGTTAAAAATAAGTTATATTTTATATATAACTATCAAAAGAAAAAACAGAATGTATATATATATATATATATATATATATATATATATATATATATATATATATATGTGTGTGTGTGTGTGTGTGTGTGTGTGTGTGTGTGTGTGTGTGTGTGTGTGTGTGTGTAAATAAATATAAATACAAATACATACAAAGAAAAATATGTTTTTAGATATATATATATATATAAATATCAATAAATAATATATAAATATATATAATTGATTAATAATATATGTAAATATATAATTTATTAATTCAAATCATATATGTATATATATATATATATATATATATATATATGTATGCATGTATAAATATATATATGTATATATATATATATATATATGAGTGTGTATATATATATGAGTGTGTATATATATATGAGTGTATATATATATATATATATATATATATATATATATATATATATATATATATATATATATATATACACACACACATATATATATATATATACATACACGTATGTATAATGCACATTTTTTTAGTACAGCTATAAAATGACTAATCCTTATCTGTATCCCATAAATATATCTAAAACCCAGTAAAGCCTGTTGTGCAAAAGCAAAAGCAACAAATTTGAATCAGTGACTCACCTTGCCGTGCTGCATCTCAGTATGAGCGAGTTCGACGAGACGGCGGACTTTAGCAGCGATGCAAAGGTACTTGAAAAACCTCTGGTGTGCCGACCAGAACTGACCCCACAGAGACTTACGGGAGGCCAGACCCAGCGTGTCGGCAGCTCTGGTGAACAGATCGAGAGCCTCGGCCCACTGCAGAGGAAGAGACACTTAACTGCTGCTTCATACACTATCCTGGACAAAGCGCTTGGACACAGAACAGGTGTTTCTCTCACCAGTCTAGCTGCTTTGTTGTAGACCAGTTTGAACTCTTGGTCCAGCGTAATCTCCTCGATGCGGAAGGACACGCCGGAAAAGCTCAGCTGCCGTGCGATGTACATGCCGCTCACTTTCATATCCATCGCCACGATCTCCATCGCACCAACACCCCTGGAACGCGGGTACATGTTTATGAGAGAACGTGGCGATTTTCACCAGATTAAACTGACCACTGTGACCCCGAGCATGAACTCTGACCTCTTCTCAATCGCATGCAGGAAGTCATCAAACGTCTTGAACGGCGTTCCCTGCCCCCAGATCCCCAGCCGGCTCATGTATATCATATTCTTTGGCTCAGAAGCACCTGGAGAACGAGAATGATAAAAGGTAGAAAAATCATGCCTTAGAGATGCACAAAGATCAAGAGTGCTGAACGCAAGAAACCGTAACGAACCAGTTTAAGATTTTTCTTTGGAAAATAACCAATAATTCAAATCAAAAAGAACTTTAAAAAGTTAAAGTTAAAAGTTAAAAAGAAAACTGATAAGATTTATTAATAGTTATATTATTTCAGCTAGTTGTCAAGGCAACTTTTTTTTCAATTTTAATTAAATTTAAAAATATACAAAAATATCTAGTTAATAAAATTTATAAAAACGTATATAGACATGTCTCCATATATATATATATATATATATATATATTTAAAATGGAAACTGAAAAAAATAAATGCGCTGTATTTATTTGATACAAAACAACTAAAAATTATACTATGAAACACAACGTACATTTTTTTTCCTGTGTGAATATATTTTAAATTAATGTCAATTATTTAGAATAATTTATTCCAAAGCTGAATATAAAATGCTTTAAGATTTATTAAATGAACCCTTTTATTCAGCAAGGATGCCTTACATTGATCAAAGCAGTAAAGCCATTTATAACATTAAATTCTATTTCAAATAAATGCTGCTCTTTTGTTCTTTCTATTTCTCAAAGAACCCGGGAAACAAAAAATAAAAAATATTCAGCACTGTTTTCATCACTGATTATAATCAGAAATGATTCCTGAGCCGGAAATCATCATATTAGAATGATTTCTGAAGGATCATGTGACATTGAAGAGATATAAGAGAAATATTCCACAATATTGCTGCATTTTGGATTAAATAAATGCAGCCTTGGTCAACAGAAGATACTGTTTAAAAAAAAAAAAACACACACCTGTGGCACTAGCATACACCACTCTCGCCCGGGGCAGTTTGCTTTGCAAGTCCAGAACAGCTTTACCCATCTTAGTGGAGGTCGCATTTTTAGCCTTATGGCACTCGTCAAACACAATCTAAGGTTAAAGGTCAAGGGTCAACAGCACCATCACAATACTTTTGCTCATTCATATTAATTATCAACTCTAGGAGCTCTGATGAATAACGGTGTGCACTACACAGAGGTTAGCCAATCAGAACAGAGATCATTTGCATATTGCGTTACGCACAAGTTTTAAAGGTACAAAAAACAAGCAACCTTATAATTGCACCTATGATAAGTCATTGCTTTCTAAAAGATGCCTGCATGGAAAATGAAGGATACGACTCCGTCAAAGTTGGGTTTGCACCAGTCCAGGATCTGTTTGAGTCTGGTGCGGTGCTGGCCGCCGGCCTGGCTCTCTCCAATCAGTGCCGAGTATGTGGCGAATAAAACGCCCTCTGAGGTAGCCGTATCTCCGTATTTAATCTGCAAGACACACACATTCAGTGAGCCGTCAGGAAATAATTAACACGGCTGAACTAAAGCATCAGTTTCAACCAACCAGTAAGAAGACATTCACTATAATGTTACGCAGTCCATTTTATAATTCACGCAAAGAGAAAAGTTTCAGCTGTATTTTTAGTAAAATGAAAACTGTGCACGTAGCATACGCTAAAGCATTCGGCTGAAAACAAAACAGTTTTATAAAGGTAAGATGCATAAGTGGTTCTCGTGATTGTGATGTTCTCATGAGAAGCTTTAAGATTTGCAAAAGTATTTTCATTTTTAACACATTTATGGTTACTGTCTAATGGCGTCACAAACATTTTTGTCAGCTGAAGGCACACAATTTCTTTTTTTTGGATTTTAAGTCAATTTAAACATTTGTAGGATCAAGGCAGTGCTGTTACATGAAACCAAAACTAACACTTAAAAATAAGTGTCAGACTAGAATAAACCTGAAACAAAAATAAGTAGGTGAATAAACAAAAATGACAGATGTTGCATTAGCAACTAAGTGCAATAAAGATTAAATAATATATGAAATACTCTGTATAATATATAAAAAAATAAATATAATTAAGAAACAAAAATAATATTTAAGTATTTAAGAAATATGAAAAATAAATATATATATATATAAAATTTATTTTTCATATTTCTTATATATTTTTTACACACATACATATATATATATATATATATATATATATATATATATATATATATATATATATATATATATACACACACACACACACACACACTATAATATTATATATAAAATAAATTAAAAACAAACAAAACCCTTAATAATAATAAAATAAAATAAAGTATCTTTAACATGCGTAAAATTTGGGTTATTTTTAATTCTTAATTATTTATATAAATTTTGCGATTTAATTAGTTTTTTATCAATTTACAAAGCCTATTTAGACCGTACGATACAGATGAAAAAAGCAGTGACAGGTCAGTCACTCAAGGTCTCAAACCTTATTTAAAGCAAACACAGGGATGTTGGGAGCGTCTATGTCTTTGAGATCTCTCTCAGCATCGTACTTCAGGTCATTTGACACACTGAACCTAAAACAAAGCAGACATCCCTCGGTCAGATCAGCAGTCGATTGAGCTCGACAGAACACGAGCGTCAGAGACGCATTTCAGGCGTTTACCAGAGCGCTCTCTTCCGTCCCTTTAAGAAATTCTCCAGTATGATTCCCGCTACGGTGCGTCCTTTCCCGACGCCGGCTCCGTCTCCAATCAGAAACCCTGCTCGCTGACCGTTCTGAAGAATCACCTCGTGTTGCTGAAGAGCACAAAGCACATTTTACATATTTAATTGATTAACTACAATTTAATGTTTTGCATTTTATCTTTTTACAGATCAAAGAATGGAAATGTTACCAGATGTTAGAATTTGGTAAGAGAAAAGTGTTTTTAAAATGCAGAATAAAAACTGTAACTATGACTACATGTCTGATATTACATTTTTGCAGCATGCACTCCAGCTATTTAAAAAAAAAAAAACATTTTCTGAAAGCAATAAGTATAAGACAAGTTTGTACAAGATGTAGTTGTAGTTCATGCATCTTTTCAAATGACTTGTTTAAAGGTGCTCTATGCAAGTTCTACTAAAGCATAAAAAAAGCCACGATATGTTTGCAAATATTTAAAAAACGTGTATGTTAAACGTGTTAGCATACTTAAAAACAACGCTACAGTCAGTTATTCTCCTTTGAAATGTGCGTTCCAGGAAGGGTTGCCAGTTGGCGGAAAATACAGCATATTTAATTTCATTGGCCATCATGTGTGCTTGTTCTTTTTTGTGTTATCAATCTGGCAACCTGTGCGTGCGTCACGTCTAAGGAGGAGGGGCCGAAAGAAAACCTCTAAAATACTCCACACATACACTACAGCTTACACACTTCTACAAATCTAGATACACCACCTTTAACGTTTACATCGCGCGTGGTGGACTCAGAACAGAATCATCTTTAACTAAAAGGTTAATAAAGTAAAAGCTGCGTGAGTCATGTTGCAGCTATATTTTCAAGTCGACCAGTCAAAAAAAAGACATGCATATTTATGCTGTACCGCCCGGCCGTAATTCATTCACATTAAACTCATCTGGGAGAAGAAAAGAGAAGAGCGGAGAGCGTAGGAGTACCTGGCAGGCGTAGATGATGGCCTCCAGCTGCAGGGCAGACAGCAGGCCGGAGCTAATGCTGCAGTCTGGAATGGACAGTGTGTAGGTGATGTCTGGAGGAGGAACGCTGGACAGTGTGTTGGTCTCCACCACGATATCAGGATGAGAGATTCCTATAGTAGCTGCACACAAGCCACCAGAGAGTTTACTTGCCACGGAAACACCACATACTGTTAAATCGACTTTGTGCTGTATGAGGAGGCAGCATGACTTTTTATTACATTTAAATGCTTTAAGACCAATGCAAATAAGATTAATACTATATGTCAGACTTTTTACTATGAAGGGATGAAAACCAAACTCTCTCTCTCTCTCTCATATATATACATATCTATATATATATCTATATATATATCTATATATATATCTATATATATATATATATATATATATATATATATCTATATATATATATATATATATATATATATATATATATATATATATATATATATATATATTATTTTTATGTATATATATAATGTTTAATATATATATATATATATATATATATATATATATATATATATATATATATATATATATATATATATATATATATATACACACACACATACATACACACACACACACACACACATATACACACACACTTTTTTATTTTTTTTTTTTACATTAAATTCAAGTCCAAAATAAACCAGACTTGTATTTTGAATTTGCTCATTCTAAAAGATAAAATATGGACTCTGTCAAGCATCTACAACAATCCACACTGTAAAGACTATAAATGATCTATTAACAGTGCATCATAAGCAATTGTTTGGCATAAATGCATAGTTAATTGATTTTGAGCCCTGTAGAAAATGAAACAGCACCAACTTAGAGCAGTTTAATTAAATTGTTGCTTTTGAAGTTTAATAATCACATCAAAATGTATCAATTACTGTTGAAATATTTTAATATATTTTTTAAATGGTACGTTATAATATTTTAAAGGTTGTAAATATTTAAAAAGTTCTAATTATCATTTTAAGAGGGAATAATACTGAGGGTATTGTTTCCTCTTAAAATGACAACTTTTTAAATATTTACAACCTTTAAAATATTACAACGTACTATTTAAAATATTTCAAAATTTAAAAAAAAAATTAAATCAAGACTTTTTAAGCACTTGTAAGGTGCAACGTGTTCTAAACGTGAAATAATGTACATATTCGCCTCATATTGCCCAGTCATGAGCTGTAGGTTAGTATAACACAGGATGTCTATTTACATTTGGATGGCTTATATTCGGCGTATGTGTCCGCGTGCCCCAGCTCCTCCGTCTCTTCCTCATCTGCCTCCTCCTCTTCCTCCTGCGGTGGTGGTGGTGGTGGCAGTGGAGGAGCAGCGGCCTGGAAATGAAGCAATGAATGAGGAGAAAACAAAAGATGATGAAATGTGGTGAAACAGAGGACAGAGAATTAAGAGAGAAAAGGAGACGTTCTACCTTAAATCCTGCAACGGATGCAGACAGGATAGTACTAACATCATCCAACCTACTCTGAAAAATGCTCAGGGATTGCTGAAGAACGCAGATACAGAGATTTATTCGTTAAGATATGCATTTCATACATGAATATTAAGACTGTACTATACAATGAAAATGATTAATTATTGGATGCATACTTTACAAGAATTGAGCTTTAGTTTGCATTTACAGGCGTTTCCCTAACGGTGACATTAAAACGTGTGTACATGTATTAGTTTTGATGCACGTGTTTGAGTTGGGATGTTAAATAAGGCATCAAAAACCCCTTAGCAATTTCAAAATATCAGCAGAAAAGAAGCTTAAGCAAAGCCACGTGCCCACGTTTAGTGATTAAACGCGTTAATGCACCTCTAAAGGAGCTTGCACAGAAAAAGCTCTTGGCGCTGTAACAAACTGACCTGAAGGTTAAGAAATGAAGTTTGGAACAATGATATCTTGCTATTTTGAAAGATTATTCACGCAGTAATTATACCTTAAGTTTACAATTACACAGTAAACTTCAAAACCCATTGGCAGATACCGGATGGATCTTCCAGTTCAGCATTATAAAAATGACAAAAGACTATGAAATTGCTTTGTATTATTCTGCCACAGACTCATATTGTCCTCTTAAGTTTGCACCACGTCTCCTTTGAGAGTGCACTATATCTTTTGTAACTCAAAGCGTGCAGTATATTTTTTCTTTTCCCACACTGAGAAGTGATTGCAAGGGCTGGATGCGTTTTAATCTCGAGCAAGGATGCTTTCCAGTCGCGTATGACACACACAGGTGATCTCA
>NW_025048437.1:240000-247500 GCF_018831695.1 Puntigrus tetrazona | reverse complement strand
CTGAATGACGGGACAGTGACAGTGAATTCTGTCGGACAGGAAGGAAAGGAGGATCAGGGCACGAGGAGAGAGGGCAGAAATGTCCAAACACATCAGGAAATCATACAACACGCTGAAACAATGGAAGTAAACTCATCTAAACTTTATCACCATAAACCACGTCACAGAAGACTTTCTGCACTGGAAGCTGCAAATGCTTACTAATAAGGGATTAATTAGCTCTTAACTCATGGATCCTACAGTATTTTCGATGCAATAACAATGAATATATGATATATCCATATTCGACTGTGAATAAAATACCAGTTTATTACGGATTTACTAAATGATTGCTTTCTGCTTTTTTTTTAAATTTTACACAGTCTTACAATTTTTGAAATTGGGGTCATTAAAAAATTCACTCTATTCTATACAAATACATTAAATGGAGAACAAACTAAAAGATTAAGGTATCTGACTTTGAAAAGCTTTTAATAAATTATTTCAATACATAAAATTCATAACAAATGGAGAAAATAACAGCACTGTTGACATTTCACATCCATTGCATTTTTAAATGATCTTTTAGTGCTGTCAGGCCATTAACTGCATCCAAATGTGAGTTTTATTTACATAATATGTGTGCGTTTATTATGTTTTTATAAACACACGCATGTCTAGATTTAAGAAAAATATGTTTGTGTGTTAAATTTTTTTCAAGTTTAGATTTGTTTGATTATTTCAATAAATAAATTTCATGAAAAATGTACAAAATGTATTTAAAAACGTTACGTTTTATTGTAAATTAAATATCAGACAGAGATAAAAAATTAAATAGAGAAATAAGGAGAAAAAAAATTAAAGATCAAGACCAATCGAGAGCATCGGCGGTAAATAAAATAAAAGAGAAAAAGGCAAATACGCTAAAAAAGAAACAAATAAAAATAAATAGGATTTCAGGTAAACAATCAACAGCAGAAACAGAAATTATATAAATAAACAAACAGCAGCACTGTAAAAGAAAGAAACACAGATTGATCTCAGGTCACTAATCAGGGTGATAACGTGGTTTATGTTTCTAATTTCCACGTTATAACTACAGCAAACAAAAAAACAGCCGAATGCATCAAAGATAAAAAGATCTCCGTAACCAATGCAGATATAACCATAACTGTACCTTTAGCAGAGACCGTCCTACCTCAGAGAACAAAACAGCAGCGTTGCCAGAAAGACTTTCATTTGAGAAAAGCATTGGCTTAACTGATGCACCTACCCAACAGGATCTGACCCGAGGTGAAACATACACTAAAATACTCCCTTTCCACCGAACCAGCGTGTGTTTGCTCTGGGGTGTGGTGGTCTTCGGTCAGGAAGTGATGCTTTGTGCTCATATTTACAGGCAGCCGAGTCTAATTTTACCACATGCGCTTTAAAAAGTGTTGACGGCTGCATGTGGCTTCTGATAGTATTCAGATAATGAGTACGTGCCTAAACAGCAAATAAAAGCAGATTATAACTGAACTGAAATATCAGTGTTAGCCATGCGAATAAGATCTGTACAATCAAAGATAAAGCTGGAAACTTTACGCTGGCAAACCTAAACCATGTTTCCATGTTCTCACGCGCAGAGAGCATAAACTCTTTCCTTCATATAAAATCTCTTTCCACGTGCCAGAGAGTGATAGGAGAGCGGAGAACGATGGGGAATACACTGCAGTGCTTATTATTTCTAATGCAGAGCGCGCAACGCTAACCATTTCAAACCAGGGTTATTAGAGTTAACTAAAACAAAAAACACATGAAAATAAACCTACCTGAACTTACCTAAAAAAAAAAAAAAAAAATATTTTATTATAGCTAGTTGCCAAAAAAATGGGTTTGATATGTGAAAATGAAGATAAAAACAAATATATATATATATATATATATATATATATATATATATTTTATAGCATGTTTAAATTATTTTTAGTGCTGTCAAGACATTAATTGTGATTAAATGCATCCAAAATAGGTTTTATTGACAATGTGCATTTATTACGAATATATAAACAACATATTTCTCTTAAATATATACATGCGTTTATGTATTTGATTTATTTATATCTAATAAAAATAAATATATATAAACAAATATTTTCAAAATATATACTGTATGTGCATTTATTTAAATGTATATACACTTACATACACACACACACATATATACATATATACATATACATATATACATATATATATATATATATACATATATATATATATATATATATATATATATATATATATATATACATATGATACATAAATGCTGTTTAATTTCTTGTACAATATTTTTAGACAGTTTTTATCTCTCAAATGCTAATAAAATTAGTTAAACTTAAAGTAAACAAAATGTGTGTGTGTTAAATAAATATACACTGTACTTATTTTGGACGCAATGAATCATTTGACAGCACTAATTATTTTTGTTTTCTTTTTTGATCAAATCATGACTTACGAAAGAGTCCTTGCTTGATTTCACTTTCGCTTTAGTTCAGTTCAGTTATTACTCAAACAGCACTCTGTGGCGGCGCCGAACTGAAAGTCTCATTAATGTGCGTGTATTAATGCCACAGCTTCGTCATCACAACCAAACGCTACACTTTCAGCCATTCAGAGCGCTCAACCTCGAGCAACACCACAGCAAAAATCAAAAATCAAAAATCAAAAGGATCTGCTCTTACCTGGGAGAAATCTCCGTTCCGCACAAGGTCATGAAAGTCAATGTCAGGCAGGTCCAGAGACACCGAGGACGGGTTTGGCTGGAGCTGCCTGATAAATCAAAGAGATCAGGAACAATCTCACAGACAGCCCAATGTCTCTAATGCCATCAAACACTAAAGAAACAGGTCTGTAACTTCATTTAAAACTCCAAGGCCCGGTTTCACAGACAGGGCTTGGGTTAAGCCGGGATTTGGCAACAGTTCAATTAGGACATTTAAGCAGCTTTTAGAAATATGCCTTAGGAAAAACATTAGCGGTGAGCATCTTGAGGCAAAACCACGAACCTGACATGTTAAGTTTCAGCTGAAACTGCTCAGACACGCGTTGAGCCTCGTCTACGAAACCAGGGGCAGGTTTTACATGCATCTTAATTTTAACGGATCAATAATGGTTCTTAACTCCCGACAGCAACCTATTAGTCTGTGCCGCTTCAGCCGGTGAGTAAATAAAACTGCGCTAGACATTAAAACACTGTGGAAACGGAAAATGAAATAAGCATACGGAGAATTGGAAATTTACGCGGGGCTTACTCGTAACATTTTAAATAAAAGCTTGTCTAATAAAGCAAGCAAACCTCCTGTCTCGTAATCACTGCAAGAATGAAATCATGAAATTTTAACAAATGGTGTTTTTTGGTTGAATAGCATTTTAATCGTATCAGCGTTTAAATATTTTGCATCTCGTAATGATTCAATAAATCATCATCCCTGGATCCTTTTTATGGTGTTTATTTTGCATGCAGTCTGGAATAAAGCACTGCATGCACTATTTATTGTCAATACGTTATTATAACACGCAGTTCACTACAATACGTGTCTTTTTGCTTGTTGTGTGTGCAACTCACCTCCCAGATTGCATAGGATAGTGCTGGCTGTATTGAGTTTGCTGTGGGTACGTCCATGAGTTCGACGGATACAGCTGACTCTGGAGAAACAGGAAACAAACAGCACATTTGACACAGGAAGTGGCCCTTTGGAAACACCGCTCGGCAGAGATATTACCCATCAGCTCAAATATTTACTGGCGGTGCTGATTATCTAGTGACTCATCTTGACACGGTGAGACCCGACGCAAACAGTGCACGTACAGAGTGAAAACCAACACATAAACCACCAGAAACCAGGTGACGTGAGGCCGCTGCTTCTAGAGAGATGATTACCATTGGCTACCAAAGCACTCCAGATCCATCCCTTTTTGGACAAGGTTCAAGACCAACTAGAGTAATGGCGATGAAAAAAAAACTGCATGTTTTATCAGATTAAGAAAATCTGTTAACAAGAGCACAACATCAGAAAGAGCAGGATCAAACAGACAGGTATATATGAGCTGAATCGGCTATTAAACCTGAGCTTGACCTGGATTCAGAAAGGTTTGGAAGAGTCTGCATTAGGTTCTAGGCCATTGATTTTTGTTTTATTCTTATTATATTACAATTAAAGTTAATTAGAAATGATTTAAAAACTGATACATCTATTTTTAGGACCATTAAGTTTTTTTGAATTGTGACTTTTAAAAATTTTCCACAAATTTTGAGTTCAAGCTCTCTCTCTCTCTATATTTTTTTTTTCTTTAATTTTAACTAATGTCCTGAGCATTTGTGGTAAGTGAGATTAGAAAAACTGTTTAAAATGATATTTTACAAGAAATTAAACTTGATAGCAAAATTCAACATCAAATATAAAAAAAAAAAAAAAAATATATATATATATATATATATATATATATATATATATAATATAAATATTATTTTTATTTTTATGACAGCCAAGCAATTGTTTTCCCCAAAATCGCATTATAAAAAAATAAATAACACTATTTCACTTTTTTTTTCCAAGTACAATTATCATCAAACATTATAGTTAAATCACATGAAAACCAAAACGAAATCTAATAAAAAAAAAGGCCATATTCATTAACGTAAAAGGTAAGTTTTTCCCCCATATGACACTTACTCTACTTGCTCATTAAGAGCAATCTGATACTCTTTTTTTGGGGGGTAACCTTAACATTTACATGAATGTTTGTCTTGGTGTCGTTCAGACATTTTAAGGTACAGCGTGTACCTCCATGGAGCTTGTGAGAGGAGGACTGGGAGCGCTGAACTTTGGGCTCCCCAGCTGAGGGCCCTCAGGGTGCAGATAGTCCTCCGTGTCCATGACAACAGACGTGGCAAGAATGGGCATCAGGCTCCGAGCAGAAACATGGTCATGTGTCAAACCCCTGTCATTCTCCAGCCATCTCTGAGAGAAAGAGGGAGACAGAGAGAGGAGTCAGCATGATAATCACCGCAAATAATTTATTTGTTACAGCGTTCATAATCCAAACTGATGAGTTCTGCTGGAAATTTGCCTCGTATTGACGATGGAACCGAAAGTACGATCATATGATGCTGATCTTATAAGCATCCACAGCTGATTACCTGAAGCTTCCAGGTATATTTGACCTATTACCGAACGGCTGTGATACAAATGCGCAGATACAGATAAACGCATGCATGCTTATTAAAACATTTGGTTCTTTTCTGCATTTTTAGCTATTAAACGCATGCGTTTATGATTTTCCATTAATACACTGTTATCTTACCAGACGATCTGAATGAAAAGAAATGAAAGTTTTCCTGTCTTTATGTATTATATACACGAAATAAGGCAGCTTATTTCAGAAAGAAGGCTAACCGAAAGCTAAACGAATGCGAGACGGACAGGACTAATGGGTTAATATACAATATATTAAATATGTGATGCTGGCCTTGTCTGTGTGACACTTTGAGGAAAATGACACTGTAACTGTGTGCCATTTTTATTCCGATCTCTATAATACGGTCTGTGACTGACTCAACCTTAATAAACAGCTAGCATCAAACTAAAAACGTCTAACTATAAATCAGACTATGAGAAAATAATCTGTCCGAGCGTTTGTCAACCCGAAAACTATCAGCCAAACAGCACTGACCCCTCGAGCACATCAATTTGATAAGAGTACCAGCTCGTACTGATTATTACAGACTAACATAATTGATTTATTAACGAACTTATCAACTGTATGCGTGTTTTTTCTGGCTGCCTCAATGGAGCGCTATTGTTTGATTCGTGCTAACATGCTAACCTGACAGAAAACTCACTCACCGCGCGCTAATAAAACCCCCCTGTCCGCGAAAGCCCTCCACGAGCACTAACGGCCACTCAATCTGGGTTTTTCTCGATCGGTAAACGCGGATTGAAGGTGTTAATCCATATTTTTCTAGCCCTGTACGGTTGTTTACCTACTTCCTGGTCGACGTCGCCATCTTGATCTAGAAGACGGTAGACGCTTCCGCTGACGTCATCGCCTGCGGTGTTTTTTTTAAAGATAGGTGAACTTTGTGGACTAAAAAAGAAAACAAAAACTCATTTGGTTTACTATTTCCACCGACAAGAAAAAGACATTTGTAAATTTATATATATATATGTTTTATTCGTGTATTTTATGCTTTTGTTGTGAAGACATCTTGCAGTCTAAATACGTATATAGGCTCTATAAGTAAATATATAAGCCTATAGATCTGTGTTTATTTATTATTTATATATCAATACACACACAGTATGTATTAATATATGAAACAATTATATAAATATATATGTGTGTGTGTGTGTGTGTGTGTGTGTTTGTGTGTGTGTATATATATACATATATATATATACATATATATATATATATATACACATATATATATATATATATATATATATATATATATATATATATATATACATATATATATATATATATATATGTATATATATATATATATATATATATATATATATATATATATATATATATATATATATATATACATATATATGTATGTGTGTGTGTATATATATATATATATATATATACATATATATGTATATATATATATATATATACATATATATATATATATATAGTATTTACACATTGTATTATTAAAATAATAATAATTAAATGAAAATCATTATTTAAATATATATATGGTAGGCCTACTTAATTTTTGTGAAAAAGTAGACTTTAAAAAATCATAATAATTAATATGGATCTTTATTATTATTATGTATATATATATATATATATATATATATATATATATATATATATATATATATATATATATATATATATATATATTTTTTTTTTTTTTTTTTTTTGGCTATATTTTTTCTTTTATTCATTTATTATTTTTATGACAGTCGTGGCTAATATCACTTTATATTGCATTCATACCGTAACCAAAAACTGTATCTTTTAGCACCTATCTTTTAGAAGCGTGCTAAGGGTGACGTGAAGTCAGAAGCGTCTGAGGATGGCCGAGGCTTATCGACGGGACTCTTTCTCTAAACTAACGGCCGGTGATAGTTCAGAGTCCGTGGACTTTGAAAGGTTGATTCCGTCATCATCAGCTCTGAGAGAAAGACACGACACACAGCGACAGAGCCACACTCGACCTCAGGGAAATCACGCACAGGATGCCTTCTTACAAGCTATAGAGATTCATTTCAACAGCCATTTAATAGCATATATATATAAATATTGCTGGAGTAGTTCAGTAGAGCTCAGCTTACTTCATAATCGTGGATTCCTGATTTCTCAAATGGATTTTCCTCCAGTGATCACTGTTTTTATTCTGTCTCTGACAGCACCTTTTATTCTCTACACGATCAACCATGTGTCCTTCTTACAGGAGTAAGTTTGCCTCTTCTGTCATTATTATACAGTAATGCATGCGAACGAACA
>NW_025048437.1:227500-232500 GCF_018831695.1 Puntigrus tetrazona | reverse complement strand
GCCCTTCTCTGGTGTTACCCGTGTGGGCGGCGGCCAAGCTCTTCGACAGGCCGAGAGAGCTGTCAATCACTCCCGCTGACAAGGTGAAGTACTGATTCAACCCTCGCAGCGGAAGAAACAGATTCGGAATAAACGTTCAGCCTTTTATGTGCCTAGAATGGCATCGAATCGTTAGTGACGCGCAAACTAATTTAATCGATTTCTCTGCATTCATAAAAGCATTTTATTTGCTTTTTGGAGATGTGTATAACTGGTATTTCCCAGCGTCTCCTATCATATATATATATATATGCAAAGATTTGATTCGGTCAGCGGCATCCTAGCTATTAAACTGCAGCTTGTCGTGATTTTAATATGCATTTAACCTCAGAATGATTTTACGCTGCTTTATTAAAATTAAAATCCTGCGAGGTTAACCTGCTTCCTCACCAAAACTAGTGAAAGCATGAATATAACATTTCAATTTCTTTATTAAAATAACATGAGTATATATAAAGACATACACATACAGTACATAAAATATTAGCACACACGTTTATATATTTATCTTCTATATAAACATATTTAACATATATGCTTGTGCGTGCGCGCGTGCATATTATGTAAACAAACGCTTTTATTTTGGATGTTTCGCGTCCATTTTTGGTGACTCTTTACATTTCTATTTGATTATAGCATTTTCAAACGTGCAAAAATACATTTTCGCCACGAAAAAAACTGTGCTTTCACTGGTTTTGGTGAGGAAGCAGGTTAACCTCGCAGCGTTTTCAATTTTAAAGCAGCGTGAAATCATTCTCAGGTTAAATGCATATTAAAATCACGACAAGCTGCAGTTTATTAGCTAGGATGCCGCTGACCGAATCAAATCTTTGCATATATATATATATGATAGGAGATGATGGGAAATACCAGTTATACACATCTCCAAAAAGCAAATGACACGCTTTTATGAATGCAGAGAAATCGACTAAATTAGTTTGTGCGTGAATGACGGTTTGATGCGATTGTTAGCATTGACCGTAACGTTACGGCTCGGTGTGGTCTGTAGGTGGAGGTGGAGCAGAAGAAGACGCTGCTGTCTCGTCCCACAGACCTGCTGCTCACGCTGGGCCTCGGAGCAAGCATCATCTTCACCGCGTTCAGAGGCTTTGTAAGCGTCCTAACGTCCGTCCGCGTGTCCCTCAAGCCGGCCGTTTGTTCATTCCTCCTCTTTTTCCCCTCGACAAGGTTGTTCTCGAATGTTCCCTGGATTTTTGCTTCACCTACATCTTCCGGTACGAGCCGTACATGAAAGACGGCGTCGGTTTTCCGAAAGTCACGGTGAGTCTGAGGCACTTGTGGTGGCGTACATGGAGGTGGGAACACGATGGGCTGACGGCTCGCGCGTGTCTTGTAGATGCTGCTGCTCTTCTTCTATGTTTTGCCGCTCCTGATGGCGTGTGTTTATGGGCTTCATGTTCCTGGATGTACGTGGATGCTGGACTGGACTCTGGTCCTCGCTGGAGCTGTAGCTCAGGTACATAAACTGCAAACAAATCTATTAAAATCATTAAGTTATCATCAAGTTCAATTAATCTGCTAAAAAAAATATAAAAAAATAAATAAATATATATATGTGTGTGTATATATATATATATATATATATATATTTATTTTTTTATTATTTTTTTAATTATTATGAATATTTTTTTATCAGATATATATATTCAAATCAGATGGAAAATTGTGTTTCATTGGTATCTAGTTAAAGTACTAAAGTTAACTAATGAAAATGAAAAAAACCCATTAAATTATTATTTAAAAAAAAAAAAATAAATATATATATATATATATATATATATATATATATATATATATATATATATATATATATATATATATATATATATATATATATATATATATATATATAGTTATGTAAAATATTACCCAAAATATTGCACAAAATGTTAATGTATTTTATTATAAATATCGAAATATAGTAATATTTAAAAAATATACATACAAACGGCATTTAGAGTAATTATATACTTATGAAATCGATTATCAAATGTTTGTCTAACTCGCAAAAATATCTGAAAAACTAAAATCTAATTTCAGTCATTTCAAAATAATCAGATATTGGTTGATTATTCAGTCTAGTCAATGTATTGGTCTGTGATTTCTGATAAAGATGAAATGAAATGTAAAAATTCTGCGATAAAAGATCATTCGGAAATGTCATACATCAGAGAAAACGTGTTAAATAAGGATACATTTTTTTTGCAGGCACGAAACGAATCGATGCGTGCTTTGTTTAGGTCATACTCTTCACAGTTAAACTTAGTATTACCTTAACCTAAAGAACCTTTCTGTTGCTTTGTGGAGACAGAAAAAAAACGTTCAAAAATATGCAAAAACCTCCATAAAACATGCAGAGTCCATAAATCGGTGCACTTCGGATACAGGATTTTTTTGCATCAAAAATACTTAGAAATCCAAATGTGTCGTTTGTAATTATAAAACCGTGTAAAGGCTTTTTCGGGTACCTTTACACACCACTCGTGTGCGTTGGATTTCTAAACCTTTTAAACACAGCCTTTCTAGGACGAAAATGATCTGTTTAAAGTTCAAATCAGTGCCAATAAATCCCCCAAAACGAATCAATCAATCACTTTGGTGACAGCGGAGAGGAACCAAAACTCCTTCTCCTTCAGAATGGAGGAAGAAATCCTCGGGAGAAACCAGTTCTGAGTGTGTGTGACGTTCGCCGATGTGTGTGTGTGTGTGTGTGTGTGTGCACAGATGCAGTGGACCCACCTGGGATCGTCTGTTCACCAGCGCACGCCGTTCACCTACAGGATCCCCAAAGACGAGTGGAGGGAGGTGGTGGTCCTGAACCTGCTGTTCACGGCCGTGCCCGTCCTCCTCGCCGTCCGCTGCTGCGCCGACAAGACCTTCTTCGTGAAGAGCGTTCCTCGGGAGCGGGCCAGCAACGGCAAGAACGAGGATTAAAGCCAGGACAGCGAAGCACTGTTCCTAAAGCGTCTGTATCTGTATCCTCCCGATGAATCCGATCCCAGCTTGCAGTCCTGAGACGTTTTGCTAGCGTTCCCGTCGAACGCAAACGTTAAGTTAAAAATGCTACGTTAACGGCGCTTTCCATCGTATCACCGCGCAACGTGAAGGAAACGTTACTTTCGGGAACATTCGAACGATGTACAAAGTGACAACCAACCAAAGGAAGAACGTTCGTTCGGAACATTGAGGGAACCTTTTCAGAACGTTCTAACAACATTCCCAGCATTTGGGCTTAATTTTTCCATTAATTTTTTAAATTCGTTTTCTATACTTGGTTATAAAAGTCGTGCATTTTTTATTGTCAGCATGAGTACGATTAAACATATGCCTGGTTTTATTTATTTTATTATAAGATGAGCACCAAAAAAGACCACGCTTGACCACGACAAAATAATCGCTGGTTTATTGGGCGTCAACCAACGCCAGTCGTCCGATTTTCTTTCTTTTTTTTCTCCATGGCTTTGTTCGAGCGTGTGAAGCAGCTCGGGCTACTGATCTCGGCCAGGTTTATCTCTGGAGAGTTGGTGAAACCTCAATAAACACGGACTCTGGACCGGCTTGCATCACTTTGGGAGTCGTTTGAAGGCCGGGGTGTGTCTGACTTGTTTGTTCGTATTACAATCACTGGCGTTATTTTAAAAGCAGCGCCCGAAAAACCCCATCCGGGGTTAGATACGGGACTGAAGCACACGTGTGATGTTCTTCTTTGCCTTTCACGATCCCTCTTGTGAAATTCACTGTTTATTGTTCTTCACATTGGGCTCTACGGGGATCTCCGGGGCACGGGTCCAGCGGGCAGAGATAGTCATAGGGTTGCGACACACTGAAACAAGATTCATTTAAAGATCTCCGGGCCTGAACCGATGCGTGACCTTTGCTCTGGAGCCGATGACATCACGGGGATGATTGGCGTGTCGCTGGCCCAGTGATCTTTCACACAGATGAAGAAACAAACTGATATAACCGTATTTAATGGTTGAGCCATTGAAAACCATGATGTCATGCTGTTATTAAACAGGGTGGGGATGGTTGCTCTGACAGGGGTTTGATTTGATTTGATTCAATTGTGATTAAAAAAAAATCACATTGTGCTAACGGTTACGGTTTCTTGGGAAGAATGGGATAATTGTGCACGAAATATGCATTTAAATAATACCACGCAATCCACGAAAAAGTAACCGAAAGCAGCTTACACACATTTTAAAATCTAATTACGAGGACATCCACGTTAGTTTGGTGGGATTTTAGAAGGATTTAGGAAAGTTTCATTGACTGTTAAACTAATATGTAATAAACATTTGTATTTTGGACATAATATAAAATCAGCACATTAACAACACCGTACTAGCCTAAATAAAACAAATGTTGTCTGAGTAGCCTAAGAATATACTATTTTAGTCTTTTATTTATTTCTTCACCATGTTTTTATTTTTTTGGACTTCTTAAATGTTCGTTGTCAGAATTAATTATGCATCAAGCATTTCTTAATTCCTTATCTATACCTCGCACATTGATTCGGGATGCCTTTGCCTGAACTGTAAATGAATCCTGAATCGACTCAAACGAGTCGTTGGCGCTGTCCGACGTCTCTCTGATCGCCTCTTTAAGCTTTCAAACGCTGGTTTTTTCTTGAATTCAAAAGAACGCTCGCGGGGCCGGAACTCTTTCATGTGGGCGGTAACCGTGGCAACACGAGCTGCGAGCTGATTGGTCGACTGAATATCGAACACTTTGAAAAACGAAGGACCAAAACCATCTGAAAAAATCGAGCATTTACACCTCAGTGGGAAGAGATGTTTATTTTAATTTTTTATTTTTTTTGTAATGAGATTAAAAATAGGAAGCCACAAAAGAAAGGAAGGTATACGAAAAAATAAATAAATAATAATAATAATAATATATATTTATATAAAAATATGTATATTAAATATATAAATATA
>NW_025048437.1:220000-222500 GCF_018831695.1 Puntigrus tetrazona | reverse complement strand
CCAAACAACCATAAAAAAGAAAATGGGGGGTTAGTGGAACCTAAATAACGGCGGTAAAAAAGAAGGGTTATTTCTGTCCTTTCCGTCTGCTGTGACGCGAACACGCGGGAGCAGAGGTCAGCGGGGTCAGAGGTCACGACCCGTGGCTTAATCCCGCCCCCTGTGCCCAGATCCGTGTCTCCGGTGTCGCCGGTGCTCGCGCCGAGATCTGTGGTGTTGCCGACGGTAACGGTGGGATCGCCGCGCTGGAGGGAAACAAAGCGGTCACATGACTCCAGCTGATTTGCATATGCAGGAAGTATACTTTTATCCAACGAGAAATAACAAATAATGAACATATCTGATACTTTTATGAGCATAACCTTACCATTTAAAATGTATTCAAATGAACATTTCGTTAGATGCTAAATAGTATGCATTTAATGTATTTATATATTGTTACGGTTTATATCTTATTATCTTCATGTCTGGAAAATGCTATATAGTATATATATATATATATATATATATATATATATATATATATATATATATATATATATATATACATATATATATATATATATATATATATATATATATATATATATATATTACATATATACTGCATCTTATATCTAACTCATTGTTTTTGTGTTGTTTTACAGTAATATTTATAAATAATGTCTTAAATCAATATATATTTACTTCAGAAACAAAGATATTGATGCATCAGAAAATTTTGTTTTTGCTCGAAAGAAGAAAAATATCGGACAGATTGTTTCGTTTTCTAAAGTATTCGAGTAAATGTGTGATGATTTATGAATTTGTACTGGAAAGCGAGACAAAAATACTGAGGAAAAAAATATTTTTGTAATATTTTTATACATCTATATTACACATTTTGTGACAAAATAAAACAATACATAATATATATAGTGCAGTGCTGTCAAAAATAAATGTTATGCATACTGTATGTATTTCTTACACATGCAGTACATATTTTGAAAATATTTACATGTATATTTTTATATTCTTACATATATATTTAATATATAAACAACATTTTTCTTAAATATATAAACAGAAACTTTTATTTTGGATGTGATTTATCGTTTGACAGCACCGATACAGCGCTATATGTGGGTAGATTTGGGTATATATATCTAAATATATATACAAAAACTAAATTGTGATGATATATGAACATTCACAGAGATGAGATTTGCTGAACAGTATTGTGTACTGTACGTTCGCAGCTACGGTAGGTTATATTATGCATGCATCTTTTAATATCTACCTGGTCTCAAACCTGGACACACTTTTTAGCGAGACGCGAAATGCATAATTATATCAGCGGAATAAAAACGTGCCAGGGTTCACATATTGAAGCTTCTGTGACGAAACGTGCAGTAAGGTACATAAAACCAGTGCGCAGAGCTGCATGCTTTTAAGAGACCGGGATGTTTAATGCATAGCTACTTTAGTATGTTTAGGCTTCAAAGTCATCAGAGACTCACACTTGGTGCAGATGATCTTGGGTCTCTCCCAGGCGCCGTTGGGCCGGCAGCGGACGGTCGGGATGTGTCTCTGGAAGAAGCCGTCGTTGCACTGGAAGCGGACCGTGGCGTGGATGTCGTAGTGTGAGCGCCTGCGGCCCACTAGATAGGCGTTATCCACGGCCGGCGGAGTCCCACACATCACTGCAAACACACCGGGACATGCAAAACCCTTATTTAACCTATTTAACAGAATCACTTTTCATTAAATAATTAATGATTAATTCTGGTTATTAAATGAAATACAATTAATTATAATTAAATTGTTTTTGTTTTTTTACATAAATGTATAAATATAATTTACTGTAAATTTAAATGTCAATTAATAATTATAATTTAGTTTATATTTAAATATAAATTTTAAATATTTTGTTTTCTAAATATAATTGAATTCATAATTAATGGCATTTAAATATGAATTAAATGGCTTTTAAATATCTATTTAAACTGATTAAATTACAATTAAATTACATTAAAACAATTAATGTCAATTAATAATAAACATTTTAGTTTATATTTAAATATAAATTTAAAATATTTTGTTTTCTAAATATAATTTAATTCATAATTAATGACATTTAAATATGAATTAAATTGTTTTTAAATATCTATTTAAACAAATTAAATTACAATTCATTAAATTACATTAAAAATTATTCACGCATAGAAAATAAAACAAACATATGTTTGCATATGTGTGTGTTCTGTTTATATTTATTATCTTTATATATACACATTTATATATAATATTTAAATGTATTTACATGTCCATATATGTTTATATATTCACATAATTTATATTTATATAAACAACATATTTTTTTCTGAATTATATACATGCATGTGTTTGTTTTTATAATATGTCAACAAAAACTTTTATTTTGGATGCAACTAAATCCGATCATTTCACAGCACTAGTATAAACATATTTTAAATATAAATTCATTATATTTATTATAAAA
>NW_025048437.1:210000-212500 GCF_018831695.1 Puntigrus tetrazona | reverse complement strand
TATTTATTATTATTATTATTTATTTACATTATTATACACATTATTTATTATTATTATTTATTTACATTATTATACACATTATTTATTATTATTATTTATTTACAGTATTATAGACATTATTTATTAATATTATTATTTATTTACATTATTATAGACATTATTTATTATTATTATTATTTATTTAAATTATTATAGACATTTTTATTATTATTATTATTATTTAAATTATTATAGACAATTTATTATGATTATTTATTTACATTATTATAGACATTATTTATTATTAATATTTATTTACATTATTATATACATTACTTATTATTATTATTTATTTACATTATTATAGACATTATTTTCATGACAGTTGTGGATGTCTCCAAAAGGTGTAAAAATAATTCTACATATTTTTAATATTTTATTGTAAAGTATTTATGTTTAGGGTAGCAATAGTTGTACAGCCTTTGATTCAGGTTAAATGATAATAATTTATCCAAAAACTAACGGATGTATATATTTGACTAATATATTGATTTTACATTCAGTTTAAAATCCACTGTATTGCAGTATTTTTTTACTATAATAAAGCAATATTTACAATCATATGTGAATCTAATAAGCCACTGAGGCAAAAAATGAATTATTAAAGAATTAAAAAGAAATGATGATATTAAAAATGCATTTTAAAACATTATATACATATTAATATAATATAATAATATAATATGCAAATTAAAAAACACATTTATTAATAATTAATACTTTAAATAGCAACGTGCATGTCATTATTGATGAATAGCAATGTTCATTAATAATACATAAAATAACAACAAATAAAACTAAATAAAATAAATTAAAACAAAAGCAATTATTAAAATATAAATGCTACAAAAAACTATAAAAAATTACAATGCAAACCTTTAGCATGAAATAACAACTAAAGCTAAAATGTTAATTAATGCTATAAATACATTAAAAAACTAAGAAAAGTGATTTCATGCTTATTTTTTATTAAGTAGTTTATTAGTAACTTATCAATCAATAAATAAATAAATCTAAAGACTATAATAGTATATAAAATAATGCTGAATATATTACACTTAATTTAGGATTATTTAAATTGTTTAAATATATTTTAAAAATAAAATAAATTTATAAATGCTACAAAAAACTATAAAAAATATTAAAATGAAAGATAAAATAAGATCTAGTAATAAATAAACAATAATAAATCAAGCACAATATAAAATGATGTTTATTATTATACAATTAAAATATATCCACTAATACTAACTAATTGATCAAATTAATAAAAAATGTTCATAACTACGTGAAATAAATAAATACCAAAAGCCTAAACCTAAAAAATGTTTTTAGCTTTTGAATGCAACTTTTTATATAATAAAACGATGTAAAAGATGTCCCTCTAAATGTCACCGATTTCCACGCTCAGTCACGCTCGTCACCCGCTGAGGTCATATCCTGTTTCTTAAAGACTGTCAAGGTTCTTCTGCTCTTCATGAATATTTGAGCGGCTTCATGCATTATGCAGATGATTTCTGAAAGCGCTGCGTATCTTCACGAGCTCCGGTTTCCCCAACACGTCTCATAAAAACCTACAGTAGACGCTGTCTCTCCTCCGTTGATCACGCCGAGAGCGCCGTCATCTCCTTTTGTGCTTCGCCGAAGAAAGGAAATCATTTATACTGAAATATCTGGCAGAAGAGTTTGTTTTGACGCGCCGATCTAAAGCAGCTAGATTGGTTTGATCACAGTAAAAGCTGGAAGCGTATTAGCATCGATCGGTATTTCAGCCTTCCCCTGACCTTTGACCCCCGAACGCCCACCCTAGGGTCTCGTGTGACGGACTGCTTGACCTCTGACCTCGGCGTGGACCTGACAGCTGGGACAGAAGCCATCTCAACAAAAGTCTTAAACATCTTGAAAAGACGCCAAGGTCTGAAATCATAATCAGCTTTTGGTTTCTCATCAGACGAAGGGAGCTTTAAAACAGCTTTCGGTCATTTAAAATATCGTAAACGAAAAGACGTCGTGTAAATATTATTAGGAGAGATAAATAAAGCTTAATTAAAGCTAAATAGAAATAGAAGAAAAACACCAAAACTAAAAAAAAAAAAAAAAAAAAAGGACCGCACTTTGAACTAAAAATAAAAACAAAAACAAAAGGTAAAAGAAATATAATAAAATGAAATAGAAATAAATAAAATGTTATACTTACTATAATAGCATAAAAAATAATGCATTTAATTAATTAACACTTAATTTATGTATACAAAAACGTTCATTTTTCTTTTTATTATTATCATTTTATTTTAGCTTTAGTTGTTCTTATTTCATGCTTATTTTTAATAAAATATATGAATATAATCATCAATGATATCAATATTCATTTTGAGATTAGGAACTTATTAATTAGTAACTTAATAAATAAATTAATTTAAATGTGTGTGTGTATATATATATATATATATATATATATATA
>NW_025048437.1:202500-205000 GCF_018831695.1 Puntigrus tetrazona | reverse complement strand
TATATATATATATAAAATACTATTATTATCATTATTATTACAGACAAGTTAAAACAAACCAAAACTTTTTAGTTAAGCATAACTATTACTATTGCTCAGAGCAAAGCCCTGTGTGTGTGTGTGTGTGTGTGTGTGGTGTCACAGGCCTCGTTTGATTGACAGCTGTCGTAACACTGAAGGTCAAATCCAGCCTTCTGCAGGACGACAGACGCGAGACGCCAGAGACATCAGTTTGTGTCAGCAGAAGCTAAATCAATCCAACCCTACTGAGCTGCCTCGCTGTCTGTCTGAGAACGACTGGAGTTAAAACACCGTCTGAGATGATCACAGCTGATGCTGAACACACACACACACACACACGCACACACATGTACACACACACGCACACACACACACACACACACACACACATGCAAACGCACCACAGACACATGCACACGCACACACATGTACATGTGCACACACACACACCCATGCGCACACACATACACACACACACACACACATCTCCCGCTGTAGCTTCTCACATATTCAAGAGCCGGATGAAGTGTTAAACTGCTGGTCGCGCAATAATGACTGAAACACATGCACGCACACACACACACACACACACACACACACACACACACACACACACACACACTGAATCTAGAACATGACTTGAGGCACAACAACTGTTACTTACGATTCTTTTCAATTGTTCACAAATGTACAAAACCTCACTATAATATTTTTGGAGATAAAGATTATATTTGATTAAATTCTTAAATAATCTGATCTAATCTATTAATTCATAATATATAATATAATATAATATAATATAATATAATATAATATAATATAATAAATATAATATTATATCCATTATATTAAATAGAAATGCATTAATTATATATATTTGTATATAATGTATAAATGTATATAATTAAAATATAATAGTAGTATATAGTGTGTGTGTGTGTATAAATAATGTTTCTGTTTATAATAATAATTAGATATAGCAGTACATATGATGACTTATTTGACAAGATCTATATTTAATATCTTGTTTGACTTTAATAAAATATATTTCAAAACAATTCATAAAAAGAATATCTATTCAAATTACACGACGTGGTCATTAATTAAAACCAAACTGAAAGCATGACTAAAGCAACATATATTCTGTATAAGTCAATCAGTGATCTACAGCTAATCCTAACGTGATTAATATTCAAGTTTTATCATCATCTCTCATGTCCTCACTAATTATCAAGGTTTGGTTGCTAGGCAGACAATCGGCAGAACTGCTGTCAAACCTATTTTTTGTCCTTTTTCGCCTCCAGATATCCCTAAACATCCATGAGACTCTTCACTACAACAGCTCTCACTATCACGAGCAGATCCGTGGAACGGCTCATTAATATTCATGAGACCCATATGAATATTCACGGGAGCGCGCGAGCACACACTCGTCACATAATTAAAGCCAACAAGAGTCTCTTTCCCGCACCTGGACGTCCAACCACCTGCCACATCTGATTCACAGATTATTAAAATATCCTTCTTATCAAAAGGCCGAAGAAAGACTGGAACGCCAAATATGGCGACTAAGCCCCGCCTTCCGCATTCACCAGCCAATCAGCAGGCCCGGTGGTGATTTCTAAACCAGCATTCGGCTTTTGTTCTATTGTACAGCGTTTAGCACTTTTTATAAACGATGTGGCTAATCAGGACATCAAGCGCTAACACGTACAAACCTCTTTGCTTCAATTACTGTAATTACGCTAAAACGCCGTCGCTTTGTCATGTAATTCGGATAATAGGTACCCGGAGCGGCTGCTTAATTTAGTTTCGTCCATTCCGTTCCTAAAATCGGCTGGCGATCTCGAAAAAATATGTTGGTTTAGACTTAAATTGTTCTTTTTGCACTCGGCTGATTCTGAGACGTCTTCTTCGTTCAATGAAAGGAACGTGAACAATTGTGGCTTAACGCATTAAAATGTTGATATTGGAGAATCTAATTCAGCATGCATCTTATTATTGAAATATAATATACACAAGCCAGCAGACGAACGGAGAATATGAAGTTAGAAACCATTAGAAATAGATTAAGTGCATATTTAGTGCAATTTAGAGAATTGTGTTCATATTCTGCTTTCTTATATATATATATAATAAGCATCATGAATAAAGTGTATATACTGAATTTGATCTTTTAGAGTATCACACATGAGGTACTTTATGAACACATTAAGCCTTTAGTTTTTCTGTATTTTTTTGGAATTTATTTTTGTCATAATTTCTTCAAGCCGAATATTTATTTAGGTTTTCTCTTTGAGTTTCTGGAAGGTAGTTTTTCTCATTTTTTTTTTAATGGTAGCTTTCTTAAGTTATTATCAATAGTAGTTTATTTCTGTCATAATTTCTTCAAGTTAAACCGAACATTTATTCAGGGTTTCTCTCTGAGTTTCAGTGTGTTTTTGACAACAATTTTTCTAAATTTATCAAAGTTTTCATC